>NW_025224616.1:0-284 GCF_014066325.1 Apis laboriosa | reverse complement strand
ATTACTCTACGCGATTATTCGTAGACAAAAATTCTAAAATTTGAATTGTTAAAATTTAAAAAAGAAAATATGAAAAATATGAACATGTAATAAATATCTTCAATTTAATGAATACATACAAATAATCCAGTAGTACAAATCAATAATTCAGTCATCTATAATACCAATACCATACGTTGAAGAAACAGCTATAATTAATATCGAAAGTTAAATAAAAAATCATTGTCATATAAAAGATACACAAAATAAAAGGAAAAGAAATAAATATGGCTCAATAATTACAA
>NW_025224615.1:0-958 GCF_014066325.1 Apis laboriosa | reverse complement strand
CGAGTGTCGAATATGGTTTAGGAATCGAAACTATCACTTATGATTTAGGAATCGAAATTATCACTTTATGGATAAAAATTTCACGATAACTTTTCGGGATCTGTGAATCCATGTCCGCTTTTTTAGAAAAATTCTTTTTTATCTAAGGGGGAAGGAGGGGCCGAATATCGAGCATCGAATACGGTTTAGGAATCGAAACCATTATCACTTTATGGATAAAAATTTCACGACAACTTTTCGGGATTGATTCGTACCCACGTTTTTAGAAAAATTCTTTTTCATCTAAGGGGGAAGAGGGGGCCGAATATCGAGTGTCGAATATGGTTTAGGAATCGAAACCATTATCACTTTATGGATAAAAATTTCACGACAACTTTTCGGATTGATTCGTACCCGCGTTTTTAGAAAAATTTCTTTTTTATTTAAGGGGGAAGAGGGGGCCGAATATCGAGTGTCGAATATGGTTTAGGAATCGAAACCATTATCACTTTATGGATGAAAGTTTCACGACAACTTTTCGGGATTGATCTGTGGATCCATGCCCGTATTTTTAGAAAAATTCTTTTTTATCTGAGGGGGGGAGAAGAGCCGAATATCGAGTGTCGAATACAACTTAGGAATCGAAATCATTATCACTTTATGGATAAAAGTTTCATGACAACTTTTCGGGATCTGTGAATCTGTGAATCCATGCCCGCTTTTTTAGAAAAATTCTTTTTTATTTAAGTGTGAAAGGGGGGCCAAATATCGAGCATCGAATACGGTTTAAGTATCGAAACCATTATCACTTTATGGATGAAAATTTCACGACAACTTTTCGGGATTGATCCGTGCCCGCGTACAAGGTTTTTAGAAAAATTCTTTTTTATCTAAGGGTGAAAGGAGAGGCCGAATATCGAGTGTCGAATACAACTTAGGAATCGAAACCATTATCACTTTATGGATGAAAGTTTCTCGG
>NW_025224614.1:0-1778 GCF_014066325.1 Apis laboriosa | reverse complement strand
CACCTTTATCCTCTATTCTCTTTCAATTACATATTTTTCACCTTTATCCTTTTTCAATTATACATTTTCACCTTTATTCTCTATCCTCTTTCAATTACACATTTTTCACCTTTATCCTCTTTCAATTATACATTTTCACCTTTATCCTCTATCCTCTTTCAATTACACATTTTTCATCTTTATCCTCTTTCAATTACACATTTTTCACTTTTATCCTCTTTCAATTACACATTTTCATCTTTATCCTCCATCCTCTTTCAATTACACGTTTTCACCTTTATCCTCTATCCTCTTTCAATTACACATTTTTCACCTTTATTTTTTATCTTTTTCCAATTATACGACTCGAGAGTAAGCAGCATCGAGCGAAAACCTAAAAAGAGAGAGAGATGTGTATATATATTTTTATCGCAGACATCGTCGATCCCTCCTCGATTAGAAAATTCTTGTCGAAGATCGTGGTGGAACGAGAGGATCGAGGAAGCAAAACCGAGCTCGCGATCGAGCTTTTTTTCGAATCGGTGGTATCGCGAGAAAGGATTCCGCGGCCGAGGAAACAAAAGGGCAGAGCGTTTGGACTGGCCCTTGATCGTCTCCCCCTTCCCCTCCCTTCCTCGTGGAAAAACATTTCGGAAAAGTCGGTCGACCGCGTTTCGACGTCCATCTCGATTCCTCGATTCCGCAGGAAGCCGGAGACATTGCGCGAAGCAAATATCCTTTTGTCGATCGAGGAAAAGAAAAGACGAATGTTTCTTGGTTCGAAGTTTCTCAACGAAGGTGTGTCATAGAATTTCGAAATGAATTGTGCGAATTGGTATCATCGGATGACGAACCGATTTATAAGAGAAGGAATAGAATTGAAAAATAATTGCAGGACGAGAGAAGGAAAGAGAAATATATATTCTCTTAATTAATTAAGAGTTAATAATTAAAACCGATTCAGTCCTTTCCAACGTGCGTTCAACTTCAATCTTGAAGCAGAAAGAGAGAAGAAATATCGAAGATAGAGAAATCCTAATCCTACTTTATTTCATATTCCGTTTTTCGAAAGATAATAAATAACGATATTTCAAATTGTTCCAGGAACCGAATTGGTGCCGAGTTGATCTGCGTCATCAAGGATCAGAGGATAGGCAAATTGCTTTGTGGCGGAACGTTTCAATAACGATAGTCGATTTAACATAAAATATTTTTGTACACGAGTTATCATATATTACATACATATATATATATATTATATATATTAATCTCTGTATAATATACAGAGATGTGTCGAAAAGAGATGAGATGAGATGAGATCGTGTGCAAGGAAGGAGGAGGTAGCAATCGTGGAAAAAAAAATCAAACGATCGCGTTTTTTTTTTTTTTAAATTGTTATTACTCGATTATTATTTTATTAATAACGCACAGAGAAATGGGTGCAATGGGGAGGAATATGAATGGCGAACGGCGACAAAGGAATCCAAAGACGATATATTCGATATATANATATTCGATATATATATATATACATACATACACACACACACACACAAACATATTCCTTTTGGCTAAATATTCTATTCGTGCTACGGTGAAATGGGTGCAAAGAGAATGCGTGGCTAACGAAGGAAGCAGATTATTTGCGAAGAGACGGCTGCATTGTAAATGATCGATGAAAATCGATATTCCGTTAGATTATTAAGAATTTTTCTATTACACTCTTTAGAGAAATTGTATCGTCTCGTGTCTCATTATTGTTTCACTTTTCTTTTTTTTTTTTTCCTTTTTTTCCCCTT
>NW_025224613.1:0-249 GCF_014066325.1 Apis laboriosa | reverse complement strand
TTTTTTCATTTTTAATAGACACTATTCGTCACTTATTAAATCTATCGTTTTAGAGATCAGAGTCGCGAAATTAACGGATTATTTAATTTACTTAATTGCTAATTACTCGACGAACCGCCAATTGGCGCTCGAGTCGAGTCGGAAAAATTGGGAAAAATTCATCAATAATTGATGAAAATCGAGGAATCAACGATGGAGATAGCCAAGTCGATGCTCGAGTATTAAAAAATTGGAACAATAATCGCGAAG
>NW_025224612.1:0-588 GCF_014066325.1 Apis laboriosa | reverse complement strand
TAGGAACCTATTTATAAAGCGATATTAAAAAAAATCAAACATAAATAAATATTGTCGTTTCCGCAACAATCCCAGCCAGAGGATCACTATTGGAGTTAGGGCATTAACTCAAGTGATGATCGTTGGAGAGCAAAGGGTTAACCCTTTACACTTCAAGCCTGTTTCGCTCGGTCGAACCAGCAACTTCAGATTCGGACCCGCGTGTTCGGTGCGTTCGATGGCCTCATAAGATTACCATAATATAATTACTCATAAGACAAGATTACACCTCATAAGATTATACGTAAAGGAACCTATTTATGAAGCGATATTAAAAAAAATCAAACATAAATAAATATTATCGTTCAAGTTGCCGCAACAATCTCAGCCGGAGAGTCACCGCTGGAGTTACGGCATTAACTCAAGTTGGAGAGCAAAGGATTAATTCCCGTGAGAGGAATGATTCGTGCTTTCCAGAGCCCACCGAATATCTCGGTCTGACTCCCGCACGGTCGCGTCCACTTGCATCGTACACTCATACCGCTGCCGTGGCTAATATCTTCTTGGCGGTTTCCTTCGAGTAAACGTTCGAGTAGGCAAGTTGTGCCG
>NW_025224611.1:0-240 GCF_014066325.1 Apis laboriosa | reverse complement strand
GCTTATTTGATCAGGACTATTCCCATCAATTTCTAGAATTACTGGTTTGAAGTAGAACTTGTTATTTATGACTCGCATCGGTATGTTTTAATAACTGGTAAATTAAATTAGCGTAAAATATAAATTTTATATATATTTACTTATCACCATAAAACGAACATGGAATTTTTAAGATTAATTTTTAAGATTTTAAGATCAAAGTGATAGTTAATGTGATTTTCAATATTATTTTTGATCGAA
>NW_025224610.1:0-1431 GCF_014066325.1 Apis laboriosa | reverse complement strand
TAGCGAAATTCAATACATGAATATAATCGTTAAGTAGGGCTTGTTGCAGTAATAATGAAATTCAGTGCACGAATATATATATACACAATAATCTATGTTGCATAATGATGTACAATGCCAAAATGACTCATTGTTGAAGACGAAACAGCTTGTATATAAATTATGACAGGAAATCGATACACGAATATTCTTATTTTTATTATTGCATACTATTGATATGCACGTAGGAAAATAAATCTTTTATCTGAACTTCGATCCATGATATTTAATGCTTATTTTATGCAAAATTTCACATTTAGAATAGATTCTCTTATTCGATTCATAATAAAAATAATTTTCTCTCTTTTTTTATGAATCATCTATTTAATATTCCACTATTTAAATATAGAATGTTCAAATTATTTATCGTAAATCTTAATGCACGTTGATTGTTACATTACTTAATAATTTCTATATATTCTCCGATTATTATAATTCAATATAAAATAACCAAGTGTCGATTACAATGAATAATAATCAAACTTATCCCAACAATTATTATCTACTATAATTACATCATCAAAAAATAATATAATTGATCAGCTCTAACGAAGGCAAAACACTCAACTTTCCCTTCGAAACGTCAGGAATGATGATTTATAGCCAAGAAACGTATCCACATCGCGATCTTAAACTATAATTCTTCTTTTGTAAATTCACGTGCATCAAACTAGTCTCTCCTTTTTCGCGCTCGCCTCGTTTCTTTCGCTTAAAATCACCTCGTAAATCATCCGACTTCCAACAGAAATCAAATTATAAACCTTCGCGTCGAACTGTTCCATTTGACGTGCCGTCTGCCAAGTGGAACAGATTAAAAATTGCAAATTGTCGAGGAAGGGAGGCGTAACGCCGCGCGTTAAAATTGGAATCAAACGCGGCCGATTATATTTACAGGGAGGAAAGATTTACGGGCGGACAAGGAAATCCGAATATGAAAATATAATCGATCACGTGCACGCTCGCGAATTGGGTTTTCTCTTCGACGGCGTAAATCCTTCGAATCGAACGTTATTTAACGAACGTTATTTAACGACGTGCGAACGACTCCTGTTCGCGAATATTACGCCGTAATTATTCGATATCAGCTTTTCTTCCCTTTCTTTTTTTTCCTTTTTTGTGAAAATGAAAATGTCCATCGGCACGTGTGACAATTAAAATTAATGTATTCTCGAATGATATTCGTGAATTTGTACGAAGAAGTGTAATAATTCGATATTTTGGATTTTTCATAATGAAACGAAGATGATAGAAATATGGATCGTTTTGATTCGGTGAGCTACGTGCAAATGAGATTTTCTTTTAAATGGATATCTCATCATACGTATATTATACAATTTTACGTTCTATATTGTTATTATCCATAAGTCAGTTAATCTATATTTCCTGGTAATA
>NW_025224609.1:0-1422 GCF_014066325.1 Apis laboriosa | reverse complement strand
TAGCCAATTAAGTTACTTTAATTAAAATTATAATTTTAATAAAAAATTTTAATAAAAAAAACAATTTATTTATTTATTTATTGTTAATTCTTCCAATTAAATTTAATAAATTTTTAATAAATCTTATATTTTTATATTATTTTATATTATATTATTTCATATGCAAAATGTATTCTTTTTTTCTTATATCTCTAAAAATTCATGAATATATATGTTTGGTTTTTTCTTAAAAATAAAAATTTAATATTAAAAAATTTCTAATTCATAATGATATCAAACAATTAAATTTTCTATATACAAATTTTTAAGATATTATATAATATCTTAAAAAATTGATTTTAAAAAGTTTTTATGTTGATTTTACATTTAGAAAATTAATATGACATCACTCTTTTTCGAAATCATCACAAAAACTACTACTAGTTTAAATTAATCCTGCAATCGATCGGATTAATTTTATAATTCTGTGATTATTAGATTTGATATTGATAAATTTTTTTCTAATAATAGAAAATGATACATGTACTCGAATCGAATAAATCTTTTTTTTTACTGTAACCGAAATCGAATAAATCTTTTTTTTTATTAAATTTTTATCGTATTTTTCTTTTTTTTGTTCACTATACTTCGTTTTTTTATTATATTTTTCATCATTCACGAAAATTGAATATAGGATATTCTTTTAAATAATCATCTATTTATTCTTACTTTTTGTTATATGGAAAAATTTTTAAAATAGAATAATAAACATATCTGTACTGAAAAATATTTTTTCAAAATAATATATTTCATAAAATTTCAATGTTTTTTTAGAAACATGAAAAATTCAAAGATCTCATATCATTTATTTTGATTATTTATCTGAAGATATCTGTATTTAATAATTACTAAAATTTGTTAACAAATCACGCAGTATTATATTCACATTTGAATAATAACATTATTATGATAATCAACAGCATCTTAATGATCTTATTTTTTTTATTAATAAGAAATTAATAAATAATTTTTATTGTTTTATTCAATATTGTATATGAATAAAAATGTATATGTATAAAAATTAATTTTTATTCTATTCTAATTTTTATTCTAATAATTCTAATATTCTATTCTTACAATATATAATACAAAACTTTAGCAATATTTATTTATATTTAGAAAAAGATAAATAGATTATAATTCAAATTTTGCAAGCTTCATTTTCATTCAAATCGTAAAATTATTTAAGTTGCTCTTGAATCGGAACAATATGTATCAAAACTTGATAACAGAATATTAAATGATACTCGATATTAAAATTAATTAGCGCATTAATGAGTGTTATGGTCTTTCTATTCAAAGCGAAATTCTATAACATGCAACGCTAATATATTAAATTAGCCTATAAGATCAATTTGAATGTCAAATGTAATCTTGCTTATA
>NW_025224608.1:0-522 GCF_014066325.1 Apis laboriosa | reverse complement strand
CAAACGATAGAGCAATTTTTAATTTTCCACACTGAATATTACGGCAACTCTGAAGCGCTGTCTCTTTGAAGTTTCATGGGATATGTATAACTTATGGGTGGTCAAACAAAGCGCAGAACAATGCCTTTAAAATGCTTGCTCATTCTTTGAAATCCTCCCACTGGTTTAAAAATTACAGCCATTCAAACGAAAGAGGAATTTTTAATTATGCACAATAAAAATTATGGCAAGTTTGAAGCGCTGCATCTTTGAAGACTGATGGGATACTCATAATTCATGGATGGTCATTCGAAGCGCAGAACAGTGCTCTTTAATATGCTTGCTCAATCTTTGAAATCCTCCCACTGGTTTAAAAATTACAGCCTTTCAAACGAAAGTGGAATTTTTAATTTTGCACATTAAAAATTAGGGCAACTTTGAAGCGCAGTATCGTTGAAGATTGATGAGATATTTATAACTTATGCATGGTCGTTCGAAGCGCAAAACAATGCTCTTTAAAATGCTTGCTCAATCTTTGAAATC
>NW_025224607.1:0-246 GCF_014066325.1 Apis laboriosa | reverse complement strand
TTCGATTTTTGATTAGGGGAATATAATTCTAAAGGACATGGCATGCGTAGTTTTTCGTAGAGTTATTAGTAAGTCAATTTCTGGCTAGGATTTCGATTTTTGATTAGGGGAATATTATTCTACAAGAGGTGGCACGGAATTTTTCGTAGAGGTGTTAGTAAGTCAATTTCTGGCTATGATTTCGATTTTTGATTAGGAGATGAAATGAGATTTAAGAGAAATATTGTTTAGAAGTAATAAATGAAT
>NW_025224606.1:467675-715847 GCF_014066325.1 Apis laboriosa | reverse complement strand
ATGTAATATATATATATATATATGTAATATATTATATATATTATATATAAATGTAATATAAATAATTATATATAAATATATATAATTGTTATAATAAATATATATTATATAATAATATATATATATTAATAAAATATTACTTCCAAATTAAAGAATATTTTATAATCTTATACTCTTCTATAGGATAGAATAAAATAAATGTCTTAAATAAAGATAGATATCCTATTTTATTTTAATAATTTTATATGATATAAAAATAAATTTATTTAAATAAAAAATAATTAATTTTATAATTATTTTTAATGCAAAATGCAAAATTATATCATTTTATTTGATCGTTAGATAAGATAATGATCATATTGATAAAATGCTTATATTAATGCTTATATTAATTTAATACAATTATGAATACAATTATGATATGTGAATAATTCAACTTTTCGATAGTGTAAAATTCATGTCGTCACTTTAAACATTTAAAATACTATGTCTCTTAACTTCTAAAGAAAGATCTGTGTAATTAGTTTGCATATAAATAATAGATATATATTTTTTAGTAAATTAGTAAATTTTTTAGTAAGATAATAAAATATCGAATTTGAATTAAATTGTTGATATTTTAATGTAAAATGCATTAATTATAAAATGAAATATAAATATTCTAGAAAAATGATAAGTTCATTATCTTATTCCTATCATAGTTATATAAATAAATAATATAAAAATTATATAACAAAAATAAAAATATACATATAAATAATAAATGAAAAATATCAAAATTATTTTAAATCATTTTATAATCTTCATTTCTACTAATTTTTTATTATAAACACCATAATTTATTTTCAGAGTAACATTTAAATTTCTATTTAAACTTTTATTCACTAATTTAAAATGTTAAAATATTATAAGATACACACATGAAATTCACAACAAATTTCTAACTCTCTATTTTTTTAATGACTACTTTAATATGTTAAAAACTCATATATAAATAAATATAGCACAATGAAGAAAATTAGCATATATTAGCAAAAGAAGCAAAAAAAAATATTATAATTTTATTTAATTTATTATCTTCCTCATCAGTTGACTTCAAGTTACATATAAAAATAAAAAAGACCATAAACGAATTACTTTTATTTAAAAAAATTAAACAATAATTTTATTTCTACTTTATATCATTAAAAAGAATCAATATTTCATCGTAATAATATCAAAATTTTCTACTTTTATTTAAATTTTTTTTCTCTTAATTTTTAAAAAAATACATTTTATCCTATTCATAAGTTGATTATTAAATTGATTATATTGAATAAATATTGAATAAAACAGTATAATGGAATAAATATTAATGTTAATTTTATATTATTATTTCTTTAACTTTTAATTATAATATTATTGATTTTTACCTTGAATTACATAAATATTCAAATTTTACTGCAATAAATTTTATATTAAATATATGTTAGTATTATAATTCCATTATTTAACAGTTCAATAGGAAAAAATAAGATTAATTGTAAATAATGATGATATTCTATATCTATACATATCTATATCTATACATATCTATATCTATATGTAATCATCTCTAGATAAATAAAATAATCCAATCGACAATTTTTGTATTTTAACTAGATTTTACGATCAATTTTTATGTTTGATTAGAATTTTTAGATCTTCTAAAGATGTAAAAATATATAAATATATTAATATATATTAATATCTTGTATATTAGATATATAATATTTTTATATATGTAATATATAAAAATATTATAAAAATTGTACGTATTATAATTATATATTATTATATTTATTAATTTTATATATTATTATATTATATATTATTATATATTATTATATATTTTTTTTTCTTTGTTAACAAAATACAAAATCAACAACTGCATTTTAGTTAAATTGTATAAAGTTATTTATACAATTTATATCAATTTTATATCAATACTTTTCTATTATCTATATCTATTTTAATTTCTAGAATCGACCATTCAAAGATATATTAACATTTTGAATATATATAATGATTGAAAGATTCATTCTAATTTTAATCTTTCTTTTAATATTTTTCTGATATAAATATTCACTTGTAAATTTTCTTAAAAATAAAAAATATATTTTTCAAAACATAATGATACATGAACGAATCTGCGAACAAATCTATAATTTCCAAGAAGTGTTTACCTTTAAAAATTCTCTATTATAAATTACAAATAATAAAAAAAAATTTCATCATTATTTTTCATTCTACTCTACAGTCACCTTTCTTGCGTACTTACACCAGCGAGTTGAAGCAGAGATATCAAAACAGATCTCACTCTTTGATCGACTTTTCCCTTCTTTTCTCCCAGATAGATTCGAATAAGAATTTCCCATCTACATCGATTAATTTCATTCTCCCTTGGGCGAATTAAAAGCTTTTAATATTGTGTTGTCCCTCGAAGGGTGGGATAAGAAACAAGCTCGAAGAGACATAACGTGGAAACGAGAAACACGGCAAAGAAAGGGAAAGAAAAGAAGAATATATGCGCATATATATCGAATCGAAATCGGTTACTTTGATGGAGATAACTGGGGAAAAAGCAATTCGAAACAAAGATTTCCAGTTTCCCGAAACACGATCGTTCCTTATAATCGAATAACTGAGTCAAAGCTCATGAATTAATTTCGAAAGTTCTTCACGAATTAACGAAGTTTGCAAAACAATTAGTTTTATATATATATGTAATTGCTACTTCATTTTCGATAATTTCTCTTCTATTACTTTCTGCACTATCTGTCTTTCGGTTTACCGTGAAAGTTTGTATTATCTATGTGAAATACCGTCTGATTTAAGGCCGATTAAACGTATCAATGATATAATTTCTTCTCTTGTTAAAATCGAACTAATAAAAAGTTAAATTGCAAAAGTTAGGATTCTGTTTGAAGGATGGAAAATTTTATAATAAAACTAATTTTAATTCTGTTTTTTTTTATAGATATTAATAGATAATGATATATGTATAGAGATATATAGATTTTAAAGATTTAAACAATGATTATCAATATATTATGTATATTATGTATATCAATATATTATGATTTCTATCTTTTTCAGTTTCTCTTTTGATTTTGTTTGATTATATGATGTGAGAATTCTCTATGGTACTAATCAAAATTTATATTAAAATTACGCAATTAATTTTGTGCACGATGGTTTTTCATTATAATCATAAACTGAGTTTCCACATCCCAGTCAAATAAAATATTATATTTTTTATAGAAATTAATATTTAGATAAAAAAGAATTCTTAAAATAGGAATCTAATGTAAGAATAAAAACAAATTTAAATGAGAGAATATAAAACAAGTAAAGAATATAAAAAAAGCAAATGCGATATCATACAAATTCATAACTTTGACAATTAATTTTTTCTAAATTCAAATAATTTTTAGTAATTTAATAATTTTTAAATAATTTGAATAAAGATAAGCATCATTGTAAAAAGAAAAAAAAAATTAATCAAATCAATGCAGATTTATATACCCTATTTAGGATGTAAAATATCATTTAGTAAAAGATCATTTAAAGTGATATTTAATGGATATTGAAAAGAAATAGAAAAAATAATTTTAGAAAAATTTAATTTCGTTTTCATTGTATATGAATTTTTTATTTAGAAAAAGTTTTTCAGTTTTTAAAACAAAAATTTAAATTATGAAAAGAACTTATGCCAGTTTAATCGGCCTTAGATCAGACGATATTCACATAACAGGTATCTTGAGCAAATTACTCATAAAACAGGTAAACCAAAAAATAGAGAGTGAACGTAAAAGAAAACGTAAAAATGAAGTTTTTAAATTTGTCTTTAATTTCAATAAATTCTAATAAAGATCGATTTATTTTTACTTATAAATTATTTTTTATTTAGAAATTATTTCTTTCTAATGTAATTAAAATTTCTAATGGATTTATTGATTATTGTATTGCATATTGTCTCCAAGTTCGTTAAAATTTTTCGTTATTTAAAAGATTGTGACTTGTCAAAGTTGCATTCTGGTTTATATAATAATTTATTATTGAATATTTGTTTTTCGCAATCCAAATTGTATCATATTATATGAGCATAAAGTTTAAAAGATTTTTTATGAATATAAGCTAGAATAAAAACAAAAAAAATTCTTTCACTTGAATTTGATAACAAATTTGGAACAATTTTTAATTCTTTTTTGATTTGATAAGTTTAAACATTTTTTTGAGGTTGAAAACTAATTAACTTGAAAAATTCTCATTATTTTATTCCAAACTTTCATTGTTCCGAATAAATTTAGCGGATATTAATCAATATTTGTAAAACTAGTACCTTTTAACAATTTAATTAAAAAATTTCTTTATTTTCAAGTGGAAATCAAAATATATTTTAGTCTCTTAAGTTTCGAAACAAACTAAACTCTAATCAATGAGAATCAAAAACAAAAATGCTATACACACTCTTTTTATGCTANATATATAATATATATTAATAGATAATTATTTATTTTTTAAGATTAATATTTAAACAAAAAAATTGTATATCAATTATTTATACAAAATAATATTTTTAGATATAGATTTATATAAATATTATTTTTAAATTGAGATATAGATATTAAAAACGAAATTGAAAAAAAAACTTAAGAAGATTAATCATATTAGATATTAGAACCAGCAAATTTTAATTTTTTATGAATATCGAATATGATATGTTTCAAAAAATATTTATTAATAATATTTTTTTTTTCAAAATTTATTTTATAAAACAATTTATTTTTTATAAAATGCCCTTAATACACACACACATATATTATTTATATTATATTATATTATATTATATTTATGGAATTATATAAAATGCTATAAACAAAATCACTTGCTATGCCTTATTATATCTATGTTTATCCTATATCTATGTATATCTATATTTATCATGAAATGAATTCGCGAAATATTTTCATCAAAGCAAAACGAAAACTCGCTTTTTACATCCGGGCAGATTGCTCTGTTTCGAACCATTTGATTTACTAATAATGTTACTAATAAATTTCGATCCAGTAATAAACAATTTTCGACAAACATCAAAAGAAAATTAAGTTCATTAAATTAAGAAATCAGAAATTTTTTTGTTTAAATATTGATTTTTTTTCTATTTTATTTTAAGTTATTATATTTTTTATTTTTTTATATATTTGTATATTTTTTATATATTGATTATTATATTTTTTATTCTATATTCTATACTAATTAAATGTAATTTCTTTTTATATATTTAGTCATATTTTTATATTATATATATTCTTATTTAAATTATTAAATTATAGCAAAAAGTATTGCAGTATTGTTTTCCAAAAAATTAAATCTTCATATAAAATCTCAAAAATCGAAAAAAAATAATTTTTTCCAATTATCACTTAATATGCGGCATAATAATTACCGGTTATACCGGTTATTATTACAAAAATGAAGTTTCTCATCATGAACAAAATAATCGATATACATATGTATCTAGATGAAGATATATGATGAAAAAAAATCAAAATCTCAACCATTCATTCAATTCTTGACCGGCTTAATCGTTCTATATTGATCTTCCCCTTCCCCTCCCCCGCCCCCTCTAAGAAATTCTACAAACTGATAAATCTGATTTCGATGATATTATCGTAATATGAGTTTGAAATGTCGGATAATGCACTTATTATTATTGATAAGCACGAGAACAAGAAGAAAAGAAAAAAAAAAAAAAGAAATAGATATTATATATAGATATATTTCACGATTGATTGTACAAAATGTTCCAAAAATATGAAAACATCAATTAATTGAAGATTTGAAATAATTTCAGCAATATTTTTCTTTGCAAAAACTTTCATTATGACTTTGTTAATGAATTTATTAATAAAAAATTATTGATAAAAACTTTATTAATAAAAAATATTGGCCAATCATTGAGCGCGTAGATTGGTCAACGATAATATTAAATATCGGCCGAGCTTGAACAAATAATTTCAAACAATCGAAGAAAATATCGAAGAAAGTTGTTGATAAAAGAAATATTTTTTTATCAAAAAAATTATATCAAATTATATAATTATATGAATAAATGTATATTATTTACGAACAATAAATAAATTATTTCAATGTTATTTGTATAGAATAAATAAATCGAATTTATTCAAAATGCAAAATTGTGATATAAAAAGACGAATAACCGGTAAATATTATGATAAATATAAGTTTAAAATTAAAAAAAATAAATAATAATTTATAACCTATATTAAATTAGAAAACAATTCAACAAGTTAGATAAAAAGTTAGATAAACAAATAAAATATAAATATTTTGATTATTGAGAATGCATAAATTGCGACTCTTCAGTTTTAACATATTTAATGCTAGATAGATTGTTGAAATTCCAGATAAAGAGATTGATTGATTTCTTTTAGCAAATATGTTATTACTCACGAATAAGATCGAAAATATTTCTCTATTTATTTTTCCACTTCCTTTTGTAATCCAGAAATGTTTCCATTCCGGATAAATTGTAGAAATCGAAGAAAAAAATGAAAAAATACAAATCCTCCACATCTAATCTCAATTATGGAGGAGGATTCGAACTCGCAATTTTCGAGATACAAATCTGGAATTCTATTATTTACGCTATGATGTTCTTTTGAAAAAAAAAACTATGTGCAACACTTTTTAAAATCTTCACTAAAAATTAATTCAATGAGATATTATAGTAAATTTTATCAAATAAATAATTTAATTCTTCTTTGGCAATTAATTAACATATATATAGTGTTAATATATTTATAAAATATTTTTGAAGAGTTGATTTCGAATTATGTTTATTTCAAAACAAACATAAAAATTGATATACAAAGTTAATATGTAAATTATTGGAAGATGTTAAGGAATTGAAATTTGCTTTAAATAAAGCGAAACAGAAATAGAGTAAACAGTTCTGTCTCCATTACAGTTTTATTCTTCGTCTCGCTTCATTTAATGCAACTTTACTTTATCAATACATAATATATTGATTGTAATATGATATTATAAATATAAGAAAAAATATATTCTTAAAATTACATCTATATATATATATATTTATTATATATTGTATCTAGATTGCGAATTGTTATTTTTGTTCTAATATTGGTTTTATTTATATGACAATTATTATATATAGAAGCTAAATTCTGAATTAAATTCTTAACTTCTAGTTATTATTATTTATCTAGTTATTATTATTAGAATATTGAAAATTAGAAAAAATTTTGAATAGTTTATTTGATCTTCTATCAAATAAACTATTCCAAAATGATATTGAAATAATATAATATAACATTTCGTAGAAAAATCTTTTTTTTCAATTCAACTTTTCTAAAAACTATTTAATAACAATTTATCAAAAAATCATGAGAAAACTTTTATATATATAATAATTTTATATAGATTGTTGACTGGGCAGTGGAAAACAATAAATAAAATATACGGGTTTAGCTGAATGAATATATTTGATTATACGTGATTGCGCGTATCTGTTTATAAAACATTTGAAATACGTGTATCGAAGAGAAACAAATAGCTACCAACTATGAAATAGTAATGTTGCTGACAACATTCAATAATGAAATCATATATATAAAATTTCAGTGAACTTTAAATTCTATAACATAGATAAATTTACATAATAAAATTATTGATAAATTGTAAATATTACATAGTTTGACATATATTTTGAATAACACGACATATTTTCATTAGTTAAATATTTTATTTTAGTTACATAAAAATCTATAGTTATTAGTGATAGTTATTATATTATTTTAGTTAAAAATCTATAGTTATTAGTGATAGTTATTATATTATTTCAGTTACATAAAAATCTAATTATATCTGTAGTCTATTTTTAAAATTATCTTTATAATATTACATATTTCTTGAAATTATTTTAACAATATTATAAATATTATGAAGCAACCAGATAACTTGGCATTTATTTTCAAATTCGAGTACCTTCAATGGCCTGACAATAATTTATGAACAGGCATGGTTTTCTAATGCTTTCCAGATCTTTAATTTAAACGAAGATATTACAGCAACAGCCACACTTGCCATGCGATGGATCATTGTGAAAGCTAACACAAAAATTCTGATCCCCACACGCTGCGACAGGAGGGCCCATCCTTCGAAATCGCCCTCCAACGCGATCATTGGTCCTTCCAATTTCCTCTCAGTATATATTTTCATGAAAAGCAAGGATTGGAGAAAAAAGCAAGGTTCGCGACAGTTTTGCAGTTGAGTTAGAATAGAGATAGAAAACTAGAACAAATAAAATTCAGCGACGATACAGTTTACATTAAAATTACGTAAAATAAAGTTAGAATAATTATAGTTAACGAGAGTTAATATCACCATTCGTTCACTCAGAGCTCATAATAAATTATACAATCCAATAGTAGGTGATCCTTCGAGCAGTAGCATTAATTTAGGCATTACATTTCTGCAATATCTAAAATCGTTCAACTTTCGATTTAAACAATATATATATATTCTTTGTGCACTTCGTCTCTCTACTTCGGCTGAAATTTCAACTTTTTTTCATTTTTAATTTTGTGCATACTCAAAAGCTCACCGTTGAAATTGTCGCACGTTTGAAAAAATGCAGCAATCGACAGAAAGCTGGACATCATGCCATTGCAGAGTTTTCTATTGTGGAACAAAATTCTTTTTAACCGGGTCCGTATTTCACCTTTCTACAATCTGTCTATACGAATAATAACTTTGAATCAACAATTCTGCGAAACGCATGTCCAGTATGGACAATCTCGTGAATTGAAAGAATTCGAGTTGAAAGGGAGTTAAAAGAATTTAAATTTCAAAATATTTATAAATTAACGTTTCAAAATGTTTGAAATTATTAAAAGGATTTATTAAATGTTATGATATTTTTAAATTTAAATTTTATAATATATTTGTATAAGATGTTCAAATTTTATCTATAATTATTTTTCGAAAAATTAATTTTGCATTAATATGATATAGAATTAATATGAATGATATAAAAAATAAAAAACCAAGCTGATTCAGATTAAAAAAAAAAAAAAATAGATTCTTGTGACTATTATTTTTTCATATAATAATGAATATTTATAAAATAATATTATTTGAAATAATATTTTAAATTGTATAGAACAATTATTTCTATGATGATTATAGTATTATAAATATAAAATAAATAATATATTATTTTAAATAATATTTTCAATAATTTCATATTATGTATCTCAAAATTGATGAAAATCAATTATCAATATTATTAATATTATCTTATGTCGATTTTGTCTAGATTATTTATTTATAAAATTTAATAACAAAAAATTTAAATGACAACATGAAGATATGAAAAATCAGAAAATATTTCAAAAAATACAGAATATTGATGATTATTAAATTAAAAGCTTAAAAAATTAAAAGCTTAAAAAGCTTAAAAAATTAAAAGCTTAAAAAATTAAAAGCTTAAAAAGCTTAAAAAATTTATTTTATTTAGTTTGTTAACTTAAACTTTACTAAAAATTTATTTATTAAATTATAGGCAATTTAGATTTGCATGAGATAAAACGAATATTATGAAGACTTGCTTTATCCTTATTATTTAACGCAAATTTCAATTGCTTATATAGCAATTGCTAATTTAATAAATAAATTTAAACCGACATTTTTCTATAATTTTTATGTTTATTTTGATCATTAAAATCTCTTTAAATTATATTAACACACAATTATATTAACATATGCATATATGTAATAATTTATAAAATGTTCATGATCTGCAGAAAAACGATATTATATATATCGATATTATATATATATGTATATATTATAATATTTGATATTATATATATTATAATAAAAAAAAAGCAAACAAACAAGCAGAAAAGAATATTTCTAAAAATTTTAATTTACTTATATTATTTCATAATAGGAATATCCGTACTAGTATTACTTTGCATTATTAAGATAAAAATATCTTTTGAATTAATTATTTTTCAACATAAAATAATTTTAATAAATAAATTGATTTTTAGTAGAAATTAATGAGCTGCATTGATAAATGTATTAAAAATTATAATTTCATTTTAAAAAAATATATATCTTCATATCAAAAGCATAAAATAAAATTATGCTTACTTATAGTAAAAGTAAAATTTAAAGTAAACAATATTTTAAGATTCAATAATTAAATATATAAATTTAGATATAATATAATATAATTAACTAATATATTTTAGAATTCAACAATAGAAACAAAAATCAAATGTTTTATATAAGAATTTTATATTCTTACATTTTTAAAATAAAAAAATATAAAGAAATTATTAATATAATATAATATAATATTATAATATATATGTCCATAAGATATCTGTAAATGATTCATAAAACATATTCATAATTGAGATTATCAAGTGTACAGAATTATTGAACATCAAAATATTATAATTTATTGTATTATAATTTATTTAATAAATAATATAATTTTATAATAATCTTATAATTTTATTGTATTTTATTGTACGTTTAAATTACATTATATTTAATTATATTTATTATACGCTTAAAATATAAACTTCTATAATTTATCGAATTGTATTTCGTGCTTGTGATACAAAAGACATTATATAATTTTTACTTTTTTGGAAAAAATAATTGCACTAAATTATATTCTCTTTAAAGTATTCAATAATATCTATCTGAATATTTTTTATATTTTTTAAATTTTTATATATAGTATATATAATTAATATATAATTATATATATATATATATATATATATATAATTAATAATATAGTTTATAAGTAATTCTTATTTATAACTTAAAACATCTTCTATATCTATGCTCGTATTTTTAAAACAAGAATGCGACGAATCCACGAAAAACATGATCGAAGTTTGAAATGAATTTATCGAAGATTTAAAAATGTTTCTGCTCATTACAAACTATTTTTATTTCTAATCTTTATTTTTAATTATTTTTATGCAAGAGACTCATTAATATTTCCAAAGTTTCAAAGAATTCATTTAAAAAAGTATGATAAAAACTTAGAAAAAATGTAACTTGGTAAAATTAAATGAAAGAAATAACTTAAAACAAGGCTCATTGATTCGATTTTGAAGCAAGATAATACAGATAACGAATTAAATTTAATGTTAGAAACAAAAATTTATTCTTAGTTTTTTGTAATAATACCGTTAAAATAATATTGTTGTTTATCAAAATGATAAACAAAAACTTAATTTTGTGGCATTTTTTCTAAACTCTTTTTATATTTTATATTTTCCTGATAATGCATTAAGATTCGAATCGATAGAGTCATATTTTTTTGCATAAAATAAACAATCTTTTATATATATATGAAAATAAATAAATATATTGAGATTGATAATTATTTTAAACAAAAAAAATTAATATATATAATACTTAAAATTTTAAGAATAATAAAAAGAACATGGTCATTTTAATGAATTAAAATTTGATTTTAATTATTTACATCTGTTTAATATTTTTTCGTCGTTTTTGTTTGAATATAGGTATATTTTATTATTATAGCAAACTTTGATCGTAATAAATAAATTTAATACGTGATTTTTTATTTTTTTATTTAAAATTTTTTAAGTTTCTAAAATTTTACTATTATTTATGTGAATACATCTACATTTTTTTAGATATTTAATTCAAGATAAAATAAATATTATCGTTAAAAAAATATTAAATAATATAAATAATTATACATTATATTTGTTATAATTATAATAATGAGAAATAAATATTTTATTAAAATATATTTTAAAAAATTATATATCATAATGTACTATGTTAAAACATTTAAAGTAGAAATGGAATTGTTTTTTACAATCTTTTCTTTTCATATTTCATATTTTTATTATATATATATATTATATATATTATAAATATATATATTATATATTAATATTATATATTATATAATATTATATATATATCATATTTTTTATTATATTTCATATTACAATAAACAAAGTTTACAATAATACAATAAATTTTGTAACGCATTTTCTATACGAAAAAGATACATTTATTAAAATAAATGCAATTTTTTATAGTTATGATTCTTCCTTCAAATTTGTATAATGCATAGATATTGTAAATATTCGTTTTTTGTCCTTACATGATAAATTTTTAATTATAATAACATTAAGAATAACCAAATTATATATTTTAAATATATTATAATAGGCATTACGAATAAATTTTAACGTAAAATACGTTAGATTAAATAAAATATATTCCTAGGCTTAAGAACTGTTAAATATATTTTATGTATTCATTGAATATTATTAAAAAATCCAAAACAAGTATAAATAAATTTTATTCAATATTATAATAATAAATAATGATCAAAATACAATAATAAAATAATGATCAAATAAACTTTTATTATATTTTCTCTATAAATAAAAGCGAAACATATTGATTAAGTTAGATTAGATAAAATGTATTCCTAGATTCAAAACTTTTATATTTCTTCATTCATCAAATCAAAAAATAAAAAAACAAATTTAAAAAGAAATAGTTTCTATTAATTAAACACTATAAAAAAAATATGAAACAAGTTTTTAAAAAGTGATATTTCAAAATGAAATTTAGCTATCGAAATAGAAAAATCACACGATAAGTAGCACGTACAAGAACTCGACGGGGTAAATAGAAGAAACGCGGTAATGAAATGAGATTAACTTGTACGAGCTTGTTATCCCTGCGTTGAATGTTTCGAATTTATTTCAGAATTTATTCCATAGTCCCCTCAAACAAAATGAGCCAAGTAATTTCGCTGTAACGATAGCATTGCATTCGTATGCTTCTTCATTGGAAAACAACGATCGGTATAACGAGAAAATTAAAAACTGGAGGAATTTGTAGAAGCGATCGTTCGCCGATTTCTCGCGAAAAACCGAATAATTTTCTCCTTTATAATAAATTAGCGAAACTGAATGAAATAAAGAGGTGCGATAATGTTATAATCAATAAAACAGTTGAGAAAATGGAAAATATTTTGTCTCAATGTGAAAGCAACACAGAGAATGGTATTCTATATTGAAAAATATACAAATATATAAGGTGTTAATAAAAGGTTGTCCAAATTGATTGATTTATAAATTGAAATAAAACACAAATTATTTTATTTCATTTGTATTTGTTCGATATTTCATTTATTTTATTTTAATATGATATTAAAATAAAAATATTTATCTTAATACAATATATTATAGAAATATTGAAAAAATGAAAAATAATAAATATAATTTATTATAAATTTAAATTCAATTAAAAATTCAACTTTCCTATTCATTCTTTTAGTAATTGTTTTTTTTTTTTTTTAACTATTTCTCATTGCTCTTTTTTGCGTCAACTTCTAAAATATACCAACTATATTTACGCGGTCATTTAAATACAATGTGAATAAATAAAATATAAATTGGTATAAATACATATATAATTTCCTACAATATTCTACAGATAATATTATATCATGAGATATTTTTAATTGATTCCAGAAGTAGAAAAACAAAAACGAAAATTAATATACAAAAATATAGATTTATTTATTAAATTATAAGCAATTCAAGTTTGCGTTATTTAAAGAGAAATATAAAAGAATATAAATAAAATGAAATTGTTTACTTTTCATTACATTGCTATCGCATTCTGTTCTTAACTTGCTTTATCTAACATAAACTTGTACTGTACTTATGTTTAGTAAATAAGCCTTATATGATATATTTTTATATTTATTTTGGTCCTTATAATCGAATTTTGAATAAATATATTAATATTAAAATATAATAATATTTTTGAATAAATATATTTATATTGTAAATCATATATATAATATATAATTAAATATTATATGCATAAATATATGCATAAATTAAATATTAAATTAAAAAGAAATAAAATAAAAAAAAATGATATTCCTTGATATTCATAATGATTTTGAATTTTTTTATTGTTAATAAATGTATTGAAAACATATATATACTTATTACAATTTTTTTCTTCTTATTTTTTTAATTAATGAAAATAATTTAATATTTAACTTAAATCGAACACATGTATCCATTTTATGATTTTAATTATGAGACACAATATTATTCAAATGAATTTCTTGATTTTTTTCATAAGCTTGACTGTTTTCATTTAATTTTCGCATAATGGTGACTCTATTTGAAATTTCAAGATTACCAAACTTCTTTCTTTTTAATACAGTAGACTAATTTATAATAGAATTTTTAATATTGAAGAGTTTAATTGCGAAAATATACCATCTGAACAATATATTTTCCTATCTAAATTTCAATACATTGATAGATACATATTCTTAGTGATAATAATTAAGAATTATAATAAAATTTTGATTATCAAATTAATTTTTTTGGATAATTAGAAAGAATTAGAAAGAAAATTTGTGAAACATTTAAAAATTATACAAATATGAATATTTAATAATTTTCAAATATGAATATATATTATATAATGTATAACTTATAAGAGAAATGCATTATAAAAAAAATAAATTAATCATTTTTAGAATGTGTTTTCCCAAAACGTAAACATTTTTAAATATGCTAACTTAGATCTACTTATTACGATATATATATAGGATATACCAATCATTGAATAACTGAAATTCAAATAATTGATAATTTGAATAATCGACTTTCTACTGTATTACCTTTTTCTCCTATATTGTCGAAATATATTACACTATCGATATAATACAATATGTATGTCATATAATACATTTTTTTTACAATACAATTTCGATCTAACACGGGGAAATTGTATATATTTATATAATATGAATTTATTTCAGCATGATTCAACAATAACAACGATATTAATATTTCTTTTAATATATTATATTTGAACATAATAAATTTAATATGTATATGTAATAATAATTCTAATAAATATCACTAGAACTATAGTTAAAATAAAATAGTAATTTTATTAATTTTTATAATTTATTGTCGCTTACTGTTTTACAATTAATAGTTTTACAATTTTTAGTTTTATATAACATTTTTTAGAATCATATGATTTTCATAAACATAATCAGGATTTATAAAATTTTATATATTATATAAAAATATATTTTATATAAGAATTATATTTTTAAAATGAATAAAAAAATCATTAAATTATATAATAAGTAAACTTAGCAATTTTTCTGTTCTCATAAATAAAAATCAATTTAATAATTTAGCAATTACTCTAGAAAATTTTTAAATTTCAATGAAAAAATAAAGAAAAAACACCAAAATTCATATTTATTCTTATAATGAATACACAATCTCAACTTCCGCTAAAAACAAAAATCTAGCATAACGATGAAACATTATTTGTCTAGACATTGCATCGGAATGCAACAAATGACAAAGAATACTAATTTTTCGGGATTTTCTACTGAATTCCCGATAAAGTCAAGTATACCACCGCCACACTCCATCTCATTTTCCAATATTATAAAGTTTCCTTTCGCCAGGACAAAAATTCTGACGGCTCTCTCTAAATATTGTCTCGATCATTTTGTTTTCGACGATAGAGGGCAAGAAAACGTCAGGATTTCCCAACAAACCTTGGAGGAATCAGTATCCGGGTCATCCAGCTCGAAAAGGTGGAGACAACGAGGGCGAAGAGAGATGGGGTGAAAAGAGGATTTACAGAGGTGACAGAGGATAGAATCAGGCGAGACAGCCGAGACAGTCACTGTTCTGATGTCTAATTTCGAGAGAGGATTCTGTCAGCCGACGTGGCTAACGATAAGCTTTCAATCCAGCAACGTGACCATAGGCGATCCGACAGTGAACGGGATCAAGGGGGGAACAATATGCTCGAAAATCGAGCTCTATCGATTTCACGTATTCATCTTGACAACTTTCGATTGTTTCTATTGTTGATGAAATATTATTTCGTAATTGTGTTACTCATGACTTCCTTTATTTTCACGCTTCGATATATTTTTTTTTACGTATATCTTTGGTACTTCTATGTTTTTATCTATAATTATGCTTTTTCTAGATTCTCTGGAATATAAGTAACAATTATTGTGCACATTGAGATTAATTTTTCAAGTTTTTATTAAATCAAATTAGTATTCTTTTTCCACTTCTTAAAATATATGTATATGTGTATGTGTATATGTGTGTTAGATTTTATTATCTTTTCTTTCAATAAATAATATATCGTTGTACATAAAATGTTTAAAAAATTTTAAATATCAATTAAAATAATAGAAAAAGTTCGTGAATTAGTTATTGTGTGCTGCAAAAGTAGAAAAAATTAAAAGTAGAAGAAATTACTATATATGTTAATATATATATGTTAATTATTATATTAGCTTTTGAATATGATGTTATAAATATTATATTAGATATTTTTTTTCACTTTGATTTATTGAGTTATACAAAATATTATTCCCCAATTTTTATTATATTTTTATTCTTTTAAAAAATAAATCACATATTAGATGTAGAATATTGATTATATAATTTAGGACATTATTAGAATATTGAATATTAAAACAAAAAAATATATTAAAAGAAGAAAATTTCGATTAAGTAAATATTTATAATTATAGTTAGGCAACACATCAAATAAGATATTGGATATAATAATAAAAACAAACCTAAAATTATTAATTATTAAATTCATCTAATTCTAAAAAAAATAATTAAATGATTGCATTTTTATAATCTGAAAGATTAAAAGTTTATTAACAAAAATGTGTACACATTTTAATTTTTTTATTTTTATTTTTATTTTATTTCCTTTATTTTGTTTGTGATTTGGTTCTTCGATTATTATGGAAGAATCACACCAAATCATGTATTATTAAACCAAAATATTTCTTCAATATTTTAAAAATATAAATATAAAATATTTTTTTTTACAGAAATATTTATATTTTTAATTTATTTAAATTTACAGAAATATAAATTATCTAATTTTAAAAAAAAATAAATATCTCCAATTTCATAATATTACATCTCCTTAATATATTAAAATAAAAAGAGTAATTAATATTATATTATTATAAGATCATATTTTCTTTTAATTATTTAATTTTTAATTGTTTAGATATTCAATACAGCAATTCTTAATTAGTAATATACAAGATTTAGACAGATAAGTAACGAATGTCTTTCTTCTCTTTTTTATATTTTTATTAAAATATCTTAGAATAATTCTAAATAAAATAATAAAACGATTAACTTTAGATAATTTCATATTATGCATAATATAAATATTGTGAATTTTTTATTTTTTTTTAAATTAATAATTTTCCAACAGACTTTTTTAATAATGAATTGAATACTAAAAGATATAATAAATTAAAGAAAAAACAAAATAATCTTTCATTTTTAATGATATTTTATATCTAAATAAATTTTTCATCGTTAATATCAAAAAAATTAAAATGTCTTAAAAGTTATGTTAGAACTTATTTTTTCATTTTAATTTTGAAAAAGTTAAAATAAAATGAATAAATATATAGAAATCTTTATAAGATATTATAATTTTTAAAGGAGTTATGAAACTGTATTATATTATAAATATAAATTTAATTCAATCCTTATAAATATCTGTAGTATAAGGATATTTATCCTTATAAATAACTGTAGTATATTAATAACCGAGTTTTAATGGTATACTATGTAAACTTTATTTTACACAATTATAATAAGTCTATAATAAACATAACAAACATTAAATCTGAAGTTTCGAGCTTTAGTTATTATAAATTTTTATTTTTTTTTCAAGTTTGTTTTTAGTATCTGAATAAATAATTTGCATCCATTTTATTATATTTATTAATAAATTTTAAAAATCTTTTCTAAAATTTTTTAATAAAATTTAAAATTCTTTCTTATCTTATGCTCAAATCGAAAATATAATATTAATTCAAATCTTCATTAATATTCTGAAACTATTATTATTGTATAACTTTAATTATTTATTTAAAAATTTTTATTATTTGTATAAAAACTTTAATTAATTTTCTTTCTTTTGTTTTTTTGAAAATTATTGAAAATAAATTGTAATATTTTTTGACATTATCAAAAACATATTTTAGATGATATAATATAAGATTTCATTATCCTTAAGTACAATATATATAATAAAATATTCTAAATTTTTAAATGATATTCTTAATAAATTTCTGAAATATTTTTGAATTTTCATTCTATTTTTTTGTAATATTATAATAATAATTTATTGTAATAAATTTTTTCAAATATGATTTTAGAAATTAAAATTTAAACATTATGTACAATATAATATTTGCAATATTTGCAAAATATTTACCATATTTATGTTTCATTGAAAACATATCTTTATATGTTTCTTATTATTTATTTTTATTAATTACACTTAACAATAATAAATTATGGCATATATGAATATTATTAAGCTTTAAAATTATATTTTAACAAGATAAAAAGAAAATATTATATTTTAAAAATTTACAAAATAAAAATTTATTTATTACATACGACATATACGTATGATTTATTTTTTTATATTAAAATTACTAATATCAAATCAAATTATAAATTATTTATCGTTTTATATATATATATATATATATATATATATCATATATTAGAATATCGTTGAAGCTAATGTCGAATGTTATTTATATTGTGTTAAATAATTTAATCAAATTATATAAATAAAATTATTTATATAAAATATATAATTAAATATAATAATAATTAAATATATATTATTTATATACAAATATATAAATTATTTATCGTTTTAGTATATATTGCTTAGATATAATATCGCTAAAGTTAATGTCGAATATAATGTTATTTATATTGTGTTAGATAACTTTTGATTGATCAAATTGATCATCATATCGTTCACAATCATTTTTAAAAATCTAATTAGTTTTAAGTAAGGTAAATATCTAAACTCGAACTTGAAAAAAAAAATTATTTAATATACATTCAGCTTAATAGAAAATATAAAAGAAAATTAGCAAAAATTTTGTCATTAATTTTTAATAAAAAAAAAATTAAATTCATATTTGAATAAAAAAATCGTATATACAAACAATTTTTATAAAAAAAGAAAAAGAAAGCTAAATTTTAATCAAAAGCTAAATTTCAAAATAAACGTTGTTATTAATTAAAATTTAAAAGTTAATCTGTTAAATGATCAATATGGTCAATGGTCAATATGTTAAATGATCAATGGTCAATAGATATATAAATAAATCATTATAAATACTGTCCACCTATGAAATCCATGAAAAGGAGGCGAGACAGTCTTTATGTCTATTCTTCAATTTTTTGAAGATATATAATATATATTTTTAAGTCTAGTTCTATAAATATAAAAAAATTTTTTGTATAGGATGATATATTTATACAATTAGAAATCAAAATAAATACAAAAGTTAAGGATACAAAAATATTGATTAAAACTTATTTATTAAATTATAAAAAATTTAAATTGAATTAAATGAATTAAATTAAATGAATACTTGAATTAAATGAAACGAAACAGAAATAAAGAACTTTAGATAATTTTATCTTTGTCACCATTTCATTTTCTTTTCATCTCGCTTTATCTAATATAAATTTAAGTTATTTATAATTTAATAAATAGCTTTTAACCAATATTTATGTATATTAATTTCTATTATTTATTTTGATATTTTTTGAAGAAAATAAGAATTTGTTGCACGAATATATTTTCCTACAAATAATAGTATGATAGACATAAAATTTTCTATTCTCTATCTTCTTTCATTTAATGTAAATTTAAATTGTTTACTTAATAAACAAATCTTAATCGGTATTTTTTATATCAACTTTTATATTTATTTCAAAACCGACTCTTCAACAATTATATATTATATATATAACTTTTATATATATTATATATATATAACTTTTACATTTATTTTAAAATCGACTCTTCAACAGTTATATATTATATATATTATATATTAACATTTTTATATTCTTTTCATTATATTTCTTAAACTACATAGAGATATACATAGAGATTTTAAAACAAATAAAGAAAATAAAATAATTTTTTACACTACTAATGGTAAATTAATGATAACAATAATTAGAATGGGAACGTAAACACTTTCTTATTTTCTTTTCATGAACGAGGAGTAGCGAGTAAATGTATTGGCACATAACATCTATAATGTAAATCAATGTTTTCTAACATATTATACTATATTTAATGTTATTAATTATTAATGTAATTTTCTAAAATAATTGTTAAAATAAATTCATTTAACGAATATTTAGTGATTTGAAAATTTTTAAATAATTTGAAAATATTTTTTAATTTTCTTTTTGTATTAAAATTTGATTATTAATTATTTTTAATTATGTTTATTATTTTTTATTTAAACAAAGTGTTGAAAATTTAAAAAGATATTAATTAAAATATTCATTATTTATTATTTTATTTATTGCATTTATAAATAATATAAATATTCAATAATAAATTATTATTTTATATATCTTTCTTCTAATTTTTCATAATATTATATATATATTTTTTTAATAATATATATTAAATAGCAAACACGAATAGCAAATATTTTCTATATTTTGAAAAAAAATTATTATAATGATTTATGTAGATAAATGAAGAATTAATTAAATTACTATATTTTTAAAATGAAACTTAAAAATCTTTTTTAAAAAATTTTTTAAAAATTAATCAATTGTCCAACTGAACGAAAATACAATTGAACTGTTTAATTAATATTTTACTCTATACTTTCCATTTTCTTCGCCACAAATATCTTTTTTTTTCATTTTTACATCTACTTGGAATTCATAAACTTAGTTAAACTTGCCGTGCTTTTTTTACCTTCGCTTATTTTATTCAATTGATGAAGAAGAATAACATTTACATGTTTAAACGTTATATGATTAGCAAACTAGTTGTAACTAAATAAAAACATTGAAGTCTTTCAACCAGACTTTCAAACAAGTTAAAATTGATAGAATCTTTCATACAATGTATGAAAAAAAAGATTAAACATATTGAGAATAGTTAAAAAAAAAAAAAGATTTTAATAAAATTTTAATAATATATAAATTGTATGTTACTAAAATCTTCTAATATCATCTAATAGTATGTTCAAGATGAAATTGTATTAAAATATATATAAAATATATTAAAATATATTTATAATTATTATAATTATTACAAATATTATAAATATTATAAATATATATAATAAATATTATTATAAATAATATAAATATATATAATAAATATTATTATAAATATTATAAATATTATAATTATAATTATTATATTATATTACATTACAACTATTAATTAATACAAACATTAAAATACAATTTTTATACAATTTTTAAATTTATTTTTAGACACATTACGAGTTCTTTAAATAAATAAATAAAAAACTATAAGATAGTTATTTTAATATAATAACGAAATGAATTTGAATTAATTTAAATGTTTCTTATGCACATATATTATATATATTATGCAGAATATTAATGTAATCAAATGAGTAAGTCAATCTTCTGATTTAAATAACAAAATAAATAATAATATTATATATTTAGAATGAATAATAATATTTATAGAATTACATTCAACTTTAATTGGAAATTAATAAATGAATTGTAAAAACAAAGTTGAAATACTAGCTAATTTTATATTCTTTTATGTTTTATTAATTATTATGTAGTTATAAAGTTTTTTTGAAGATTTTTTTAACATCTTATTAGAATATCATAATAAATATTATTAGAATTATTAGCAATATTATTAGAATATCATAATAAAAAAACAATGTTATTTTTCGAAGTGTTTATAAAGAAATATATATGTTATTAAATGAATATAAGAAATGTTTATAATTTAAATTATATTTCCTATATTTTTTATAAAGTGTTTCATATATCAATTGAATATTAATTATATTTTTTATGAAAATATATGATAAAACACTTATAAAATATTTACATATTTTCTTTTTTTTATGTTTATTTTTTGATCTATGAATTTAATATGAATTTAAAAAAAAATATATCTGTGTATCTATATATTTGTGTATCACTATCTATATATAGTGATTTCTGAATAACTATTTTATTTAATTTTCCAGTATTTTTTTATAATAAAAAATAAAAGTTTTTGTTTTACAAGAAAATTTACTTAATTTAAAAATTTTAATGTTAATTTTATTTATTATATAAAATAGATTATGAAGCAATTTTTTTGTAAAAGAAGTTTCAGTATTTTTTCATGTTTATAATTTTTTTTAATGTATTTAATAGAATATTATTATTATTATTATTATTATTATTATTTAATAGAGTATATTCAATATTAAAACATTTCATAATTTAAAATTTTGTTCTATTAAATTTTGTTTACACTATTAGAAATATTTTAAAAAATACAAAAAAAGAATATTGAAATTTGATGATTAATTTCATTTTTTTTTAAGCAATATTTTATTTACAAAAATTAAAAATCATTTTTTTTATCATTACTATACTCTATATATTCAGAATTGAATTAAGTAAACAAATTTTTTAATTTTATAATTTGTTCTTTTTTGAACAAATTTATTATATAAAATAGATAAACTTTTCAGATAATAGAATTTTTAAATAAATTTTCTAATATTCGAAATTCCATTTTAATCTTATTAAAAGAAATACTTCTATAATTTTAAAATTTTAAAATATGAATAAAAAATTGATAGATATTAAATTGATATCAAATAGATATTAAATTGATCAAAAGATGATAATACATATGATTTTCATTTTTATATATCTTTTTTTTACATATTTTCTTAAAATATAATTCGTAATTTAAGTTATTTTAAATTTTATTAAAAATTAAAAATTTATTTCATAAAATATAAATAAACTATATATAACTAATTAGATTATATGTGAAAACAAAAGAAAATATTGAATTGAAAATATTGTATTGAATTTAATATATATATATATAATAAATTAATAATTCATTCAATTATAATAAATTAATAATTCATGAAAAAATAAAAATAAATAAATAATTGATTTTAGGAATTATTACAAAACATAGGTAATATAATACTCGAAGATAAATTATAAAAAATAATTCATTAGTTACATTTTTATTATTTATAAATGAACTTACACATATAATTCTTTTTTTTGTACGATGAATTCTTGTTTTATATATATTTATGTATTTATTATATATTTAAATGTTCACAAATTTAATTCATATTTCACTTATTAATTCATAGAAAAACATTTATTCTGTTTGTATAAAAATTGTTCCATAAAATAACTTAGAAGAAAATATCTTGGAAAGAAATCTAAAAAAATGTCTGAAATATCAAAAGATGAATTTTGAGATTCATAGATATTTTTTACTTATTTCTGGCGCATCATTTAACAACATACATCATTTAAAATATCATTTTTTTATAACTTTCGAAAATATACGAAATAGGCATAAATTCGAAAATTTTTATATAGTTTATATTTGAAAATATAAAAAATTAAAGAAATTTATTGATAAATAATCTATGGACTATTATGCGTGTAAAATATGCAAGTAGCATATGGAATTTATGCTTTTAAAATACACACGAAGTGTTTTTATGCGTATATACATTAAATGTATATATGTATATAAATATATCATATACAATATTATCTAAACTGGTATAATGAATATTTAACAATTTTGTTTTAATTAATATTTTATTTATGATATTATTTATGCTTTTGTGTATCGAAAAATTCTAATTAAGTAATATTAGTAATGAATTATTATAATATAACAATATGAATTATTATATTTATTTTGATATTGATACTAATAATTTATCATAATCAGCAATTTAACATATATATACATATGCATATGTATTTTGACTAAAAATATATGTAATATACAAAATAATAATAGTAATATATCAAAATATACTTTTACATAAAAAATATTTTTTGCTATTTATTTATAAATATTAATTCTATATATTTCTTCAATTATATTCCAATATGCAGCTCTACAATTTTTTAATTTATAAAAATTTTATATTTCGGCAAGACGAGAAACTTTATTCAAGTTAAATTATTTATCTTTATTACTAATAACAATTATGCTCTTGTAATGTAAACTTATTTTTTTGTTTAAGTAGTTAATAAAAATAAATAATCGGTATATATAAATAATTGATATTTGTTATTCATAAATTTGTCTTAAAAACTTATTTTTAACTTTTGTTTTTAATATTCTAATCTTATATGAGTTCTATTAATTTTAAAAAGTATTATGATTTATAATTGGTTATGATATTAATATTATATTTATATATAATATTAATTTATATATAATATTATATATAATATTATTGCTTTCATAACTTAGTTTTCAAAAATTTATAATACAAAAATATTTAATTGAAGAAAAATTATATTTTTTCTATTTTCTTAACTATCTTAATTTTTATTAGAAAAAAAAAAATAATTACATAAATAGAGAATAAAAAAAAGAAAATCATGAAGTCAAATTTTAAGATGAATGAAAAATTTCAAAATATTCTCAAGATGTTAGTTTTCTCAAATTACCTTTATATCAATATTATATTTTACTTCTAATTTTATTAATATAACAATGTCTACAATACAAAAAAATAAATTTGTTATAAGTTTTATTAGCAAAAATATATATAACGATTATAATAATTATTTACCCGCAATCAATACAAATCTACCGATTAAAATCTATAATAGAAGATAATAGAAACATATTATCTACATCATTTGTTGCTAGATATATTGCTTGATGTCTATTATAAATATGAAAATCATAAAATGATCAACTTATACCCAATAAATATCCATACATGTGTTCCATCACAAACTAAGCTGTATTTTTTTAGATTGTATCGATAAATTTATAAAACAATTCCGTCATTAAGGGATATAAAATGACATATATTTGTCTGCAACGATTTCCAAGGGTGAATATTCCATGATATGGCTAAGACACCTCTTGAGGCAATCTGCCGCGACAAGAGTATCCCTTCGCAGAGTGCGAATTCACTTTGCAATTCCGTATTAGCTACCTACTTGTCGGTCGAAAACTCGATATCTCTCTAATCTCTTGGAAAGCTCTAACCACCTGGCCTGATGCGCGATTCTCTAATTTAATTGTACATACACGGTAAAATTCGATTGGGAAATTTCTGTAACCCGACCGAAAACGTGAATTTGCATCCACTTATGTAATTTAACAGGCAGCACCGTATATACAAGAGCTCTCTTACTATGCATCTTAAACAAATTTCATCAACGTTATTTCACGTAATTTCGAGTTCTTTCGTGGAGCAAATAATCCCCGCTGGAAAATCATCATTTCCGGAAGAATAAGCCGGAACTTTACAAAGGCAACCGAATCAATCGCCTTGATGCACGATGTGTATATCTAATTACCGAAATTAGATTGTCAAACGGCAATGATCGTATGACCGAATGCGGAACTATATTCCATCCGGTAACGAGGATACATCAGAACACACGTGCGAGAACATTGTGCGAACACAAATGCGTTAACCTGCCATCTAAGTGTCACAAATGTCCACGTACGTAAGTATCGGGAGACACGCAACGCATATGCAGAATCTGACCACCGAAACGAGACGAATCTTATAAGACGAAAATCACGAAAGGAAATTTACGAGGATCGTTCAATTTTGATAAAACCTCAATTAGGTCTCATTAGCTTATGTAATATTGGCATTTAAGCAAGTTATTCGTTAATTTCTGGTAGTTCGTATTTATTAAGAATGAAAATATGTATTTATTTGTTATATGTATGTATACGTGAAGCTTTGTATGCTTAGGAATCATTACCATTAATGAAGTGAGCCTTTGACTCAATGAAACCATAGAAAATCACACAAATAATATAATATAAATAAAAAAATATAAATACAATATAAATTTTTAAATATTTTATTTTAACTTTTAATAATAATAGAATGTTTAAAAAAAAAGTGTTAATAATTTTTGTTATTTTTAATATTTTTTTATATATAATATATGTATAATATATTTTTTTATATATATTATAATCTTATTATTGTATTATATATAATTACATAATTATAATATTAATAATTTATAATTCATATCGTAATTTTATAATAATTAATTAAATATTATTATTTAATTATAATTCAATTATATTAATATATATTCCTGGAACATTTTCAAAAAATCGATTCTATAGATCAAAATAAATATTGGCTAAGGCTATTTATTAACTTATGAGCGAAGTTTATATTGAAGTTATGTTGGATGAAATGAGACGAAAATAAAGTAAATTGAGTGTGACAGAGTTAGAACCATCTTATTCTGTGGCTATGCATGTCATTTGATCTTTGAAATTTAAATAATTTAATAAATTCAATTTTTATATAAGTTGTTCTTGAAATAATGATACAAGTGATGATTATATTATATATATTATATATAAAAATAAATAAAAAAAAGAATAATTTTTTGTTTTTAAATAAATCATATTAGAAAATTCAAAAATATAAAATTATATAAAATTAATAATTAATTAATTAATAGTATATATAAAATTAGCTAATTCCCAATTAAATATAGATGAACTATAGAAAATAATTCTGTACATAAAAATAAATAAAAAAGTATCGAATAAATTTATTTCATTTCAAAATTAGTTTCATTCAATTAGAGAAAATTGCATTTAGATGTCTAACTTTTTGACTGTAAATGTTTAATCTGAATTTTCTCAAGGATATAAGCAAGGATATAAGAGATAAAATTTTATTCTATTATTATTATTAAATTTTTTGCTTATTTCATATTAATCATTTATCAATAATTCATTTGAATTCATTCGAAAATTAGCAATTTCATTTATATTTAAAAATTTATCGTCTTGATTTACTTAAAAACGAAGTTCTAAACGAAAAAGTATTATTCTTTTTTTTTTTTTTTGCATATAGAATCATAACCATTTGCGTGTAAAATCATAGCCATTTGTACTTTATGTATATATCAATATCCATTCAAAAAACAGCTGTCCCCTCGACCCAGCTGCTCGCCTCGACGCCGTGATTTGCGGAAATTGTAGAATTTTCTTCAAATAAATTCCCATGACATGGAACACTTTCCGTCTGATCCATTTCCCCTGTGCAGTTCGATCAGATCTCTATCCCTCTTCTGACCTCCATCTCGATCATTCATCCCCTCGTTTCAATCTCCTGCTTCCTCTCGTCGATGCCCGACAAGGTTTCCATTACTCTCCGCGTAGCTATGCAATTCCGATTCTACAACGCGGCATTGGTATGTGTACACGATGCGTGCAATCGACTCGTATGAATCGTGGCGGAAAGTCACAAGAGAGGCAGCCCATCCCTTTCTAACCATTGATCGATCCATATTGTTGGCTCGATCGGTTGAGAAGATTTCTATTAATTTATCGAGCACCGTTGCCTTTTCAATAAATCTATGATTTGTATTTCATCAAAATATGTGGGAAATTGAAACTAAGATCATATCCTTAACTTATGGGAAGATTTATGATTCTTGAAAGAGAGAGCTTCGCATCCACAGATTTTTGATAGATGTAAATATGATTGGAACGTATTGTTTGGAATTTTTTACGAACATTAAGTATGCAGTTTTAAAAATAGATTGCCAAACGAAACTCTAGATTTTCAGAATCTGTCACATTCTCTTTTGAAAAAAAATGACTGAAAAGAAAGTAACACAATTGTTATGCCACTTACTGGAACAAATGCATTAAGATACGATTTTACGCGAAAATAAATTGTGACTTTTAACGATATGATATTAAATGTCATGACTTTTGTCGTCGCATTATTATGGCATTGAATTATGATTGTGACATACAATGTTATATAGCATCTGTCATATAGCGTCCCGAAATGAATGAAAACATATGACATTTAGCGTCACTCGAAAACGTCGCTTAACAGACGATGCGGAATCTCGATAAGTAGCATAGCAACCGCATCATATTATTCCCTCTCCAGTTAGCTTTTCCCCCTTCTATTACTTAGGAATAAGATGTAACGTTAGATTCTAAAAATCTAGAATTTTACAATCTGGTAATTATAATTTTACAATCTGGTAATTATGCCATCCATTTGTTTTGCATTTATATATCACATTTATGGAAGAAAGAGAGAAAGAGGATAGGAAAATTTAAATTTTCATTCTCTATTAAAAAATTGATAATAAAAAATATTTCATTACATATATTATATATTATATTATTATATATATATTCAGTTTTTCAAAACTATATAAATTACAATATTAAATTTGCGTTAATTGATTATTTTTTCTAATTAACATAATTCAGAAAAAAATGATATGAAATTCTTATCTTACATCATCTTTTACTGAATTTATGTTGATTAAATTAAAATAAAATTAAATTAAAATATCAACTATTAAAAATTAAATATTATATTATTTTAAAATATACTAGTAGAATATATATATATATATATATATATATATATATATATATATATATATAAAATACTTTTATTTATTCGTCATAATGTGCTTTCATATCTATCTTTTATGAAATTTTAATTTTTATATGTAAAAAATAATTTTTAAGTTTTTCTTTATATTTATATAAAACTTTGAATTATAAAAATCACATTTTATGAATTTTTACTTATTTTATAAATTACAATACATTTATAATACATTAATAACATATTTTATTTACTTTATAAATTTGTTAAAAATAATATTTATATTTTATTTATTGTGATTATAATAAAATCGCTTATTTGAAAAAATTTGTTTTTGAATTCGAATAATTTGATAATTGATTCTTGATTACAGATTTACTTTATTTAAAAAATAATATAATCCATATCTGTGTCAATAATTGCAAACAATCATAACAATAATAATAATGATAACAATAATAATAATAAATAATAAATCATAGTACAAAAAAAATACATGATTAATATTCAGAAGAGCAAACCTAAGTAATAATATCACTTGATATAAAGATTATTTGAATATTATTCTTCAATTGCGTGTTAAAAGAGAGTGCATCTGTTATCGAAAGCGTTCTTCATTATAAGATTAATTCCAATACTACGAAACACTTTAAAGATTGATTGTTCCAGTAAAAAAAATCGTTTAAATCTGAATAAAATAGAAGATTTCGATTCAAATTGTGAATTTACTCTCTAATTTCATTAGAAGACTTTTAAAGTGCCATGCCAGTTAGTCGTAACTTCTCGTTACGAATCACGAAGAATCAGTTTTTACAAATCTTTCGACTGTTTCTCCGCAACTTGTCTACCTTCGTAATCTCTCATTATACAGATAGTGTACACTCATTCCTTACTACTTGTAATCAAAAGGATCTCTCTTTGTAGCCCTAATCGAAGAGACGACGATAAATTCTTTATTAAAAATGGAAAAATTAAATAATCCAGATGCGTATAAACCAAAGTAAAATAGATGCGTATAAAGCAAAGTAAAATAGCGAGGAAACGAATTTGATAACAAATTTAAAAACTAATTCATCTGTTTTTATTTTTATCTGGCTCTAATATACAAAGTATATTTAAATTTAGATTAGATTTGAAACATGTTTAATGTTTCATTATTTTCATTTGTTGAAATTAAATACCATCAAATCATATGAAATTATTTTTCATATTACAATGTCTATCTAGTATATGAATTAAAATGGACGATGTGCGTATTCTTATCATACATTGTAATATTAATCATATTATTATCAATATTAAAAAGTTATATATAAGTTGTTTTATTTGAACATAGTCGAATATCTAAGAAAAAGTAACAAGAAAAACTGCAAAATTTTTTTATATAAATTAAAATATTACAAAAATTATGAAAATTAAAAATACAATCAAAAACTAGTCTGATTTTGAGAGATCAACAAGATAAAAGAAAGGAAATTATAATAATTATATCTATTATATAAAAATAAATTATAATTAATATCAGGAAAAATGAAAAAAGAAAATTTATTTGATTAACATAATGCTACGACATCAATTTTTTATATTTATAATTATTTTTTGAAATACGAATTGTTTATTCTTTAAATAAAATTATATTTATGACATGAAATCATATTTCAAAATAAATTTATTTATATTATATAACTATTAATCATATATAATTATCAAGGATAATTATTATAAAAAATAAATTCTATATATTTATATAATTGATATATAAATATGTTGCTTTGACACAAAAATCCAACTGTAATAAATTCCATTTATTAAAAAAAAAGGAAAATATAGAATGTTTATTATTACTAATATAATAATTTAATTGTGAATTATATTATGTTTTATTAATTTATTCAAATTACAAGAAAATGGATATCATATTCATTGTAAGATTTATTATAACATATTTATAATGTATAAGATGTTAATATATTCGTGAGACACAGTTAGACAATCGATTTTAAAGGCTAAAAATACAAAAAATATATCAATCATGTTTATTAAGTTATAATTAATTAAAGTTTATATTCAATAAAATAAAATTAATGAATAGAACTGTTTCATTTCATCTAATATGAATCATATATTCCGAAATAATATTTATTTTCATATATTTCGTTTATTTTAATCTTTTGAATGAATTTTACGAAGATATTAATATATTAATACTTTATGTAAAGGAAAAAATATTATAATTTATAATATATTAAAAATAAAAATTAAAAAGTCAAAATTATGTTTAAAAATATATTTAAAAAAATAAAAATTTCAAAGTCTTTTAGAATATAAAATTTATAATAATTAGAAAATTATCATATAGGAAATATCACAAAGAAAGAAGCTAGATTAAATTCTAGGTTTTCCATTCGATCTAAGTTTTCTCACCAGTGTTTGCTCTCTCGAAGAATGGACCATATTCGAGAAGGAGGTAGGAGATCCGGCTAAGTCGGACTTCGAATGCGCATTAAGAATGGTTCATCCTTGTCCTCCTCCGGAATGACGCATTTAAATCGGCTATTTAAGTCGGTTCTACACTAATTTCGTAATTCATTTCCATATTTAACGCGATCGATGTTGTTAGACTAGTTGCAAAGTTCGAACAAATGGAAGTGGAGAAAGAAAACAATGATAGTAGAGAGAGAAAGAATTCTCTAAAGAGAGTTAAAGAGAGATAGAATCAAGTTTATATTTATTTATAAAAATTATATTTATTTATATTTTATTTTATATTTATTTATGAATATAAAACAAAATCAAAAAGATTTATTTTATTATATCAACATCATGACTATTTATTTAATTCTCATTTTTGTCATGACTTATGATATAGCAATTTGTAATCTGTTTCTGTGAAATATAAGATAATTAAAGAAAATCACAATCACATTCTTTCTTTTGTTTTTTTTTAATTTTTTTTTTTATTCTATCTTTATCATACTATGAAAATAATGCATAATTATTAAAATTATATAATTTATTCGAATAAATTTTTCTAATTTTTTTACTATTGTAAAGTATAATATATTTTTTTTTCATATTATATCATTGTCGTATAATCCTAAAAATATAATATATATATATATATTATATATAATATAGAGAGAGAAACTTGTATTATAATAAAACATTATTGTATTATAGTTAAACTATTATTATAGTAAAACATCTTATTTTTCTGATAAATAAATTATATAATTTAAAATCAGAAAATTATCACTTTTTTTGATTTGAAAAAAATTCAAAAATCCTTCAAATTAATCTTTTTTTTTTTGAAACATTTGCAAAAAATTTGAATTTAATTAATTTGAATCTAATAAATATTTGATTTTAATTACAGAATAATTAGTTTAATTCCATTAGTTAAAACATATCGGTGGAAATTATAGATCTAACAAGTTTATATTTATTTTCTGTGAGACAACTGTTAATAAATTAAATGATTTCGAGTAAGCTTATAAAAATAATAATTCCCAGAATACAGAACAATGAGTGTTTATATATTTTTTAAATATTATTATTAACAGTTTCGAAATAAAAAAATTAGATAGAAATAGATAAAATTAGATTTTATTTTCTAAGTCAATCGTTATCTTTAATTCATTTTTGGAACAATAATAATAAAATTGATTTATTATAAAATTCTATTGTTAACAAACGTTCTATTTTAAATGATCGAGAATATATTAATGAAAGTTTACATACATCATTGAATGAATATATGAATTCAAAAAATTCTAAAAGAATTTTTATTCGAAATTCATGGTTCGAAATTTATGCTTTAATGGATAACTATATTTTTTTTAATCCAGACTGTTCAATTAATTTGAATAGTTCAATAATTAAAAATATTTTTTTAGATAAAAATTCAACAAGTTCCTTTTGTTCAATGATACGAATCAAATGTTTTTTCAATTCGAACTGTCCAATGATATATTTTTATATATATTTCATTTTGTGTGGTTTTTCATATATATTTCATATATATTTACATAATTAAAAAAAATGAATTTTGCTACAAAATAACTACAAATCATATTACAAATCATTGAGATACCTCTATGATTTTGTTATTGAATTCATTATATGCTATAATTTATGCTACATATAATACAGATACGCCTTTGGTCATTGACAAAAGCGAATATCAAAAATCGAGCGAATTGATTATTTTAATGGGTGAATCATGTACATTTGCAAAAGACAATAAAATAATTCAGCAAATGACTGATTCACTTGTAATGTGAATAAGTTGTTACTTACTATTATTTAATAGCTTTTATACATTGTCACCGATCAGTTAATTCATTTTAATTGATCATTTAAAAGCTGGACATGCTGCAAAAATATGTGAACTGTCATTATCGACTCGATAAAAATATCAATTAGTCATCAAAAATTTCATCATTTAAACTAGCCTTTGATTTTGCTTTAAGAAAGAATTTTGAGAAATGTTAGTTAATTCTAACTCGTTTGTGAAGCTATAAAATTGATTTATTACGATGTTCTATTTTGCATGATTAAGAACAAAATCTATATGTCAATGAAAGTTTATATGTATCACTGAATGAATGTGCGAATTCATAAAATTCTAGTTTTTTTTATAATTCGAGATTCGAAATTTAAAATTGATTTCTTTTAATTTGAATTGTTTAATTAGTTCGAATAGTTCAATATTTTAAAACGTTTCAAGATTAGAGTTACAAGATTAGAATTGTTATATAATTGAAAATATTGTAATAATTCTAAAAATTAGATATATTCTAATAATCCAAACAATTTAATGATTTAAATAAATCAAAATCTAATTTTGTCTGCGATTTTTATAAAAACTTATATTCTCCATGTTCATCTTAAAAGATTTATAAAGGAATAATTTTATTTTTCAAAATAAATAAAAAAGTTAATAATTGAATAATTTATTTTAAAATCACTTATATTTTTTTTTAAACTTATTATATTTTTTAATGTCTGTAATATCTCCAATTAATTAATTTAGATAAAAATCAATTTGAAAAATTTTATTTAGGCTAAAAAATTGTTATTATTCGAAATAGTTAAACATATAAAAAATAATATTTTAATATTTCTTTTTATATCATTTATGTATTCATAAAATATTATCTTTTCAAATGTTAAAAATATATATATGTTAGAAATTGTTATGTATTCGACTTTTAAAATTTTTTGAAATAATTTTTATATTTTAAAGAAGATATATATATTTCTTTTTATTATGAAAATTTTTTGGTATGTTCTATATTCTAAAAGATCTTTATTTTTTTTCATTATGTACTTTTCTGTAATTATTTTGATATTTAAATCAAATTGATATTTAAAAATAATTAATATATCAATAAATATTGTTGCTGTTTTACACAAATAGTTACAATAAAAAAACAATTAATTTCGTAAACGTCTGCCTTTTGTTTTTAGAATTTTATCACAACGCAATGAATTATCATGCAATGTGTTGATTATGCGGAATCGATTGTATTAACGATTAAATAATGGCCAAAAAACATAAAAAAAATCTAACAAAGGAAAACAAAAATCAACAAAATTTGACTAATTATCAATCAAATTTGATAAAAATTTGATTCTTCGATGTTCTATAGGAATTTTGTATAAATAAAATAACTGAGAAAGCAAAAAAGAATTATAATGATGAATATGTCATTATGTATTTTTATATATTTTCAAATGAATTATTATATATTATATAAATTATTATATATTATGTATTATATATTATTTACAATTATATACCATATAATTAATTATTATCATACTATTATTACCATATATTATTATTATCATAATATTATTATATAATATTATCATATTTTATTTAAAATATTTTATCTAAAATAATGTCGATACAAAAATGTTTTTAATTTTGACTAGCTAAATTGATTAATCGAATTATTATATATTATAACAATACAAATCATTAATAGGACACAATATTATCTACGGTATTTCATATTTTTAGTTTGAATTTTGAAATGATGAATCTGACGAATATATATATAAAATATATAACATATATTTGTATATTTATTTTTTAAAAATTTTTCAAATATCATTAATTAACTTTGATTTGATTTTAATTTAATTCTTATATTATTATTTTTTTATATTTAAGAATTACAAAATAAAAAACAAAATTTTTAATGAGAAAATTTTAATTTGAATTTTGAAAATTATATCTTCCTATTGAAGAGTTTTCATAAAAATATTGAATTTTAATTTCATTGAATAAAAAATTTAATTCTTATAACTAAATTAATATAATATTAAATGAAATTAGAATAAAAAATCATATTAATTACACATATTCATATATCATGACTATATAATTTACATATGCAATTATTGCAAAACAAAATAAATTGTCCAATTATTTCTATTAATGACTAACATAATTTTATAACTTACATCTCTCAAAATAATATTTATTATATTTATTATATTATATTATTTATCTTATATTTATTATTTATTTATATTATATATATTACATTATATATATTATTTATTATATTAATTTGATATATTTACAAATAAATAAAAAATAGGTCCATATTTATGTTTATGCATTATATAATTCTACGAAATTCTTCAAACTTTTCTATTTTACTTTTCTATTTTGTATATTTTGCTCCCCGTCATCAAAAATAAAATAAATATTTCATTTGTTTCATTTGTGTCATTTTATTCTAGTTCGTTGAACATTAATTTGAATATGAATGGAAAAGAAGAAACGAATGGAAAAGCAGATGTTAGAAAAGAGAGATGGGCATTCGATTCTTCAACTTGCAAGTTTTCAAGTAATTTAATCGTACAGGTTGCTACAAACTCCAAGTACGTGAATGATTCTGCAAATATTGATTCTGGCAAAAATTGCTTTTCCGGAAGCGTCCAGGCGACCATGTAATGCGTTATTGAACTTTTCTTTGTTCGTCGTCACTTTTTAAGATTAACGTGACCGCTTGTCCAATTTCTCCTCCGAATAAACGGAAATTGATTTGCATTATGATGTGTGAACTTTCTTGAGTAACATTCATTAAATCTGGTTTGGATGAAATTTATTTCAAATGATAATTTAAAAATAATATTATTTACTATTTCATAATATATTTTCAATTTAATTAATTATGTTCATTTGGTCAATTAAAAAAATTTGGAAAATAATAAATTAAAGAATTGATGAAATAATGTTTATTTTCTAATGAAAATTTCATTCATTCTTGAAAGAACAGAATATATATTGAATAACAAATGTATTAATAATCATAATATTTATTTATTATTGAAAACTATATGAAAACTAATCTAATAGCAAAATTGATTATTTGAACTTCAATTATTCAAATAAATTATTTTAATTATTTAAATTTTATTTAAAATTATTTAAATTATGTTTAAATATTTTATAACAAGAAAAATATTGTGGTCTCATTTATTATTTTATAATATTAATAAATTAATCATAATTAATAAACTAATCATAAGTTATGTATTTGTATAATAATATATTATAGAAAAAAATTCATTTCTTCCATAATTAATAACGATATAAATCATTAAGATTAAACATTATATTTTGCTCATTATATAAAATTTAGTAAACTGTCACTTTGTTATCCGAAAAATTTTTTATCCGTACATATTTCCTATTAATTTTAATAACCAACACTCTCTTATAATAGTATTAATAAATTTATGTTTAAAATTAGCAAATGTTCAATGATTTATGAATAGGAATGGAAAATTTCCCGCAACATTTGTAGTCATGATTATCAATAATTTATTTTCACCTACAAACCATAAATAATTTCAGGCACAATAGCGGGAAAAGTTTTTGAATTCAAAGTTTCAAGTTCGAAAACGCCACTTTTGAGACTGTTCGTTTAATTTCCTGATGCTATTAATCCGCGAAATATATATTCCGTCATATATATGCTATAATTTTTCCAGAACTTTCAGAAAACAATTTCACATTTCCATCGATTTCCCCGTTTTTTTTTCTTTTCTCTTGTCTTCTTTCTTGAAAACCCTCGCAAAGTCGCCTTTGAAAAAAGGAAAAGAATCGCTCCCTCGAATCTTTGAATTGTTTAGGAATACTGATAAATAATACATGCAGGAATTATTGCTCAAAGTCTTTGACGATTATTTGCAGAATCGTTCCTTCTTTCATTTTTTTTTTTTTTTTTTACCCTCGTATTCCGTAAAACAGCAAAAAGAATTTGTTTAAATATTTATCTCCGATATTTAGGTGGAGGATTAGAAAAGATAGTAGGAATATGAATATATTCTTTTTGTTTATTAATTTAGAGAGTTTCGAAGTAATTTTAATCATTTTAATCAATTTATAATTTAAATCAATTATAAATAAATTGCGAAGTTTTATATATAATGAATAAATATAAAGCATATGATTATTATTAAAATATATTATATATATTATATATTTCGAAATTTTTAAAAAATTTTAAATGTTAATTTGTCTCAAACTGTGCAAAATATCATATTTAATATAATACATGTATATCATATACATATATAATATGTATAATATTACGTACAAACTATCTATTATATGTTATATTATAATACATATGTTAATATATTAATATATTAATATAATAATAATATATATTAATATATATTATTATAATAAAAATAAATATATATATTATTTTATTAATGTCTGTATAATATATTATAACTAAACCCATATATAAACTTTACTTTTTTTTACATATAATATAAAATTTGTTTACAATTATAATAATAATTAATAATTGAATTTGAAAATTGATATGATTGATACAGAAAAGATATTTGTATGATATATACAATTGTATGATATATATACTTAAATATTTATATGTAAAATATACATATTATGTATATTGAAAATGCAAAATAAAAAATAAAAATGTTTTTGCATAGTATAATACAAAATGATAAAGAATGATGAAAAATATAATTTTTCTTTACTTCAAATATTGCATACGTCTGTGATAATTGTAGATAAAATTTCATCCATAATCAAGTACCACACAGCTGTGACATACTGTAAAAACCATTGAATTTTTAATAATGAATTTTAAACGTAATTCAATATATATGTAAAAACAAGTTGTGTAAAATTATTATAATCAAAATGTAATCTATGGTGATCAATTTTGTGTTTGATCGATGTATTAACTTCTAATCATTGACAAAGATTTCATTATTATGCATAGCATTAATATAGAGTATATATAATAGAGAGTATTAATATAATATGATTCTTAATATATATATAATATATATTAATATATATTAATAAATATATATTCATATTTGGGAGAATTTATATATAAAAATATTATATGACATTGAATTCTGCACTCATTCAAAAATATCGAGTACTCAATCAAATCGAATACTCCATTTCTTATTCTTTCTAATTTTTCCATTGCGTATAATATATTTAAAATGCTTATCACAGATTTAAAATAAAGATAAAGATAATAATTTAATAGATTAAAATCAAATAGTTGCTATTAAATAAAATTAAGTTTATAATAGCATAAATTAAGGCACAAAATGAACGAATATTTCGAATATTTTCTTTTATTTTCTATAAAAAAAAATTTGGATATCTTGTTTTGAATTTGAAATATCTTGTTTTATGTACATTCTCTATTCATCTATTTCTTGCACTAAAATATATATATATATATGTTTTAATATCTAAATATAATATATTTATAATAGATGGATCCTATTCGATAGATTTCAATAATTCCAGAATTTAATTAAGAGTTTAATTAAGATGCGGATAAAAAATCGAAATTTCAATAATTTTAGGAACGTAACTTTATTTCTCCAAAATTAATTCTATATATTAAATAATTTTTGTATTACAAAATTATTACACAATATTTATTTGCAATAACTATTTATTATTACTATGGCAGATTTTATTATTTAAAATTCAAATTAATCTAATGAAATCATAATTTCATGATAGATAAGTATTATAATGGATAGCGTTAGATACAAAAATTTCTTTCTAAAGTAAGTATATAATGTAATATTTCAATTTACATTTTACATTTGTCTAATCATAAATAGCATAATTTCTATCATTTTGTTTACGTAATCCAATAATTATACTTAAGACCTCGAATAATGTTAATAAAAATGCTGCAACGTTTTGAACCACCTAGTCGATATTAAAAATTAATAGATATACATATTAACTTTCTATAATTCAAAATAGATAATTTTGGTGTTTCATATTTTATTTTATCAGATATTATTTTCTTTTTTTCCAATTAAAGATGGAGATTAATCTGTTTCGATTGTAATTTTTTTCAATAACGAATTCGAGTTTGTCGAGAAACAAGACAAAGGATAACCGGCAGCAATTCAAAGCCCGACCGAGTTTATTCGAACAGAAAGAAATTATAAAAATTATCGAGTTATGATGATTCGCGAACTTACTACTGAAATTTTTCGCGATAAAGGGACCGAATCATATAATTATTACTATAATTATTACCGGTTACTTCACCTCCCCAAAGCAAATTTCCTCTTTGTCAAAGAGATAGAGAATAATATTTTATTTATTAACGTTTCGTTTCGTTTTTTTCTTTGAACTCGCCACCTCTCTCCTCCGATCTACCTTTTTCTACTTCGTGCTTTAGAAAACGCTACTCCGACTTTATAAGTACATCCCTTTTTTATTTTAATTAGATACTCGTCCAACATTTTGTTCTTTCTTGTTTGTTGATTTGCGAGGCAAAGCGATGTCTGACAAATGAAAAAACGTATTATTACAAAAGCATCAGGAATGCAGCTAGTTTACTAGTTGTAAACGTCCTCGATTTTAATATAATTATATATCTTAGTTGATTTTTAAAATACACAAAATTGAAATAAACAAATTGTTTGGAATATGTATGCTTATATGAAATATGCTATTAATTTTACTCATTTATTTACTTTATCTTATGAGTTACTATTTAATATTATACATATTTTATATTATACACAGATTATGGTAATAATAAAATAAATAATGATTAAGAACAATAGTAAAAAAAAAATTTTCAAATAACTTTTCAACTTGTTTAATTTTAATAATCTTGAAATGTTTTGAAATTTTTAAGGATACGTTTTTGAGTAATTTATATATATATTTTCGAGTTATATGCAAAATATTTTGTATACTATTAATTATTGAATTAATTGATTTAAATAAAATTCATATTATATTTTAATTCGAAATGAAATAATTATTTTAAATATTTATATAATATTTATTTAATTTAATAAGCTTTTTAAATTCATTCCAAATTTGATAAAATTTATAAAATTGTCAATAGTATGACAGAATACGTAATTCAGTGTCACATCAAATAGATATCTATCTATTTTGGCATATAAGAGATTAAAAGTATTATTAAGTATTATTAAGGAAATAAGTATTTATATAATTAAGTATCGTCAATTGTAAAAAGTAACATAGTACTCATACTTCTTATTCTTTTTTTTCTTTTTCTATTTTTTGAATATGGAGTGAATATAGAATTATCTAGTATCAATTTATAAGTCAAAAATAGATTATGATAGAATATTTTCGTATATTTTCACTTTGTGGAACGAAAAATTTAAGAGAAAATTAAAAATTAAAAAGAAAAATTTTTTTAAATTTGTAAATCATCATAAAATAATCATTAATAGATGAAGAAAATTTAAACATGAAATAATTTAATATAAGAGATGAATAGATGATTGAATAGATGATGAGTATAAATGAAAATATGAGAAATTCTCATGAATATGAGAAATTATTTGAAATAATTGCATTTCTAATTAATATTCAAAGAAATGGAATTTTTATTTTATAAAAAATGCCAATGGAATCATAAAATTTTATATTTTTTATTATAAACTATAATTAAATTTTTAATTATCGTTTTCAATTTTCAAAAAATATAAAATTTTATTTATATAATATAAATAATATATATAAAATTTATATAACATAAAAATATAAAATTTTTAATTATAAACTATTTTGATGATTTAAAACTTTATATCTGGCAATAAGTAAGTTCACAAAGTTGCATCCATACAAAGTTTTCTTATACAGCAACATCCATATTTCCATATTTATATAATTGCTTGCTAAGAATTTACAATACATCTATTGCTATTGAAAACAGGAATATTCAATTATATAGAATCTATTGATTTCTGATTTCTATTGTTTGATAACAATATAATTATAATAAGTTTAAAACCCACTTTAAATATAGATTTCTAACTAATAAACAATAGCAGTTGATTTCTATTAATAACAATAACAATCAAAGTTAATCTATGTTAAACATAGTTAATATTTAAATGAATATCATCTGAGAACAATTATATTATTAGTAATAGTTCTCTAGTAATAATCCTCTATTAATAATCAATAACAATCAATATCAATCAATAATAATAACAACCAAAGTTAAGCTACATCAAGCATGATTAGTATGGTATAGTTATCATAAAAAGATGAAATTTTTGATACATTATCTACAAGTTAAAATATAGAGAAGAAAGAGAAATTATTAATTTAAATTTTACAGCATATAATAATAACATATAATAATAATATCTTTAGCTACAAATATTGTTATTATTCTTCTATTATTCTTCTATTATTTCTTTGAGTCAAAAAATTAAATTAGTCCTTTAGATCTTTGCAAAGCATATAAGACATGGAATTTTAAATACTTCAATATATCTTAAAATAAAAAAATATTAAATTAGATATTTTAACTGAGAATGTATAATATTAGAAAAAATGTATTAAATATTAAATATCAATTCATTATGTAAAAAACATAAATAAAACAAAACGCGATACAGTGAAATATAACTCTAATATATATATTACGATGAGAAATAGAATACCTATAATACAATAAAAGTAGAATATTTTGAAAAAAATAAACTGAAGTGAACGATTTCTCTTTCCTTTATGTTGCTTCAATTTATATTTATTGATGTTCAATAGTTGTCCTGAGTAAAATGGCAGCCATATATAATATATCCTCAGTTTATGGACATGCTGACCACATTAAACTAAGATTTAAACTTTGAAACTCAAATTCTGCTAGTTTCTGCTACCCATAACTTTATTCTTAGCATAGATATTTGCTAAATAATATTGTAATAAACATTAATAAAATTTAAAATATTAAATCTCCAATAATTTCTGTTAATTTTGTTATTCATAATTTTCTTCTTAATATTGTTCACGGATAATTGCTACATAATAATTTAAGATCTAAAATCTCAGTTTCGCTAAATTTCGCTAATTTTGTAGCTCATAATCTTCAAAATAGACAATTATGAGCACTTGTGTTCAAAAAACTGTAACCTAAACATTACAGTTAAAATAATAGATAGTAATATTTCATCTATCCATTACTATATACTATTTAAATATGTATTATTTAAAATCAATATATATTATATTTTTGATGATTTAAGACTCATTTTAGCTATACATTCCCGTTTTATTTTTATTATAACACAGAAAAATATATTTTTAATAAAATATTCAATATCAATAAAACAATGCTCTAATATCTAATTTAACATGAATGTTTTTAATTTTTTTTAAAAAACATTTTGTACGATATTTGTATAATAAGATTTCAACACAGATATTTGTTTTTTATTTTTTACGTTCTAAACATATCGATTAGACACTCGATAGAATCGATTTTTATAGATCGTGTTATTATGAATTAACGCAGGTTAATATTCAGAAAATAAAATATTAGATATTCGTAGAATAGGATTCTTGTGTAGGTAGCAGATTCGATCTATTACGAAAAGAGTAGAGATTCTGTAAATAGATCTAACTTCACTTCTTGTCCGATGGGAGAGGATATCGACTTTTATTTTGACCGCACAGAACTCTTCGAATTTTCTTATCCTACTAAAATAATCGCTTGGGGGAAACTTTACTCACAATTCGCTTTTGAAAACTTTAAGAGTTTCGTGATTAACCCCTCCGCTCTCTCCTTTTTCGTCTCTTGCTTTTCTGTACATATACATATATTTTTTTCATCCCCCTATTTTTTTTATCATTTCATATCTTTTTGTATCCTTCATCTGTAAATATCTCCCTCTTCTTAATTCTTATTTTGTTATTTTTGTTATATTTGTCTTTAATGAAATTATTTCATAACAAAGTTTAACATTAATTTATGAATTTAGTAGAATTTCTGAGAATTTAATTTCTTGAAATCGAAATTATTATATATTTCGTCTTTATCGAAAAATACAAAAAAGATAAAAAAAAAAATGATATTTCATAACGAAATTTAACATTAATTTATGAATTTAGTTAATTTCTGAAAATTTAATTTCTAAGAATATTTCTCGTAATGATTACATCTTGCTGATTGGAAGTTATATAATTTTATAAAATTTGAAAAAATGAATGTACTTATAGCATGATAAACTATGATAAACTATTTTTCTTTAGATTAAGTTGAAATTAAATTGATGAAATTATATAATGGATCACCTTTTTTTGATATATTTTTTATAATTTAATTTTTATAAATTATCTTAATTAAGTTTTTAATATTGTTGCGTGTTATTATTATTTGAAACTTGATAAATTAAAGAATTTACATTTAAAGATTATGACTTGATTATGTTTATGAAACAAGAATACAGATTCATTTTCAGCTAGAATTCTTATTCTTAAAATTACAACATATAATAGAAGTTTAATATTTTAAAATTCTATTCATATAAGATATATATGAATAGAATATATATATATATATATATATATTTATATATAAGATATTTTTGGAGAATCAATTCTAGAAGATAAAATAAAAATATAAAAGTTGATATATAAAAATGATGATAAATGCTTATTTATTAAATTATAAATAATTGATATCATTAACAATTGTGTATTTATTAAATTATAAATTAAATTATAAACGAGAAAGCATTGATAAAATAGCATTGATAACAACAGAATAAAAATTGTTTCATTTTATCTCTATTTTCCTTATTTATCGTAAAACAATTAATAAATTGTTTATAACTTAATAAATAATTTTAATTCATATTTGTTTATATCAACTTTTGTATTTATTTTGATCTCAAAAAGAATAAATCCTCCAAAAGTATTCTATAAATATATTAAATTCTATGATCTATAAAAATTATCAATTTATTTATCAATTTAATTCATAACAAACAAATAATTTATATTTCTATCACATAACATTTATTACATTGTGTTATTAAAAATTCTTCTATTAAAAATCTTCATAAATACATCAAAAATATCAGAGAAAATGTTTTAAAATTCCTTATTTATTTTTGATTCGAAACTCTTGTGACATCGTTATTATTTTTTACTATCCTTTTTGTATAGAAGATCATATTAACCTCCATTATAAAGAATCAATATATCAAAATCTGAAAAATTTACATCACTAAAATATTATATATTATTTTCCAATTTTTCTAAAAATATTTATATTTTTTCAATAAAACAAAATCTAATAATTTTTATATTAAGTAAAAGAAGTTTTGTTTCAAATATTTATGAAATTATATTATAAAATTCAAACATTCACAAAAAATGAATAGTAAGTTTATATTACAAATTTCGTGATTAAATAATATTTGGTTTAATTTTAGTAATTTTTAATTACTAGACATTTTTTAGTTACTAAATTAATAGTTTAGTGATTTATATGAAATAATAGATTAATAGATAGTAATTTATTTAATGATTTTTTTCACAATATTCAAAATAAATTTCTTTTTAACGAATACTATTAAAGCAGGATTTCAATTAGAAAAATTCGAGGGTATAATGTACTCTCTATTATTTCAATTAATATTATTAATATTAATATTAAAATTATTAATCATGTAACAAAAATATTAAATATTATTCTATTATTTTCTTCTTATTAATTTATTATTAATCCTCAATTCACTTAATATTAGAAATTTACCAAAAATTTTAAATTTGGATTAAATTTGCCAATTATTAAAAATCATTTAATCAGTTTCAATAGAATAGTTAGCTCGATGTCGTTTAATTTTGTTTCAATTCATGCCATGAACACATTTAAGATTATTGCCTGAAAACGTTTGAAAGGATAAAATTTGAGAGCATCGTAATTGATTGATAACTAATCTATATCGACATAATCATATTAATTACATATATTTTGATAGACATATGCCACTCTAATAGAAATATAATTGACGGTAACAATTCACTATCTATTACTCGTATGGTATCTTTATTTATTTCATCTTATTACGAAACATATGTAATATATTTCTCATACGCATAACTGATAGTTGCTGTATCGGTATCATGTTGCTGTCATGCTATTAAATGGATGCCGATCAATTGCCAATCAGATACAGTACTGTTTAATAAACAATCTTTAAACAATGCATACAAATCGATTATTCTTTTAGCGAATATTTGTTGCAAGTTTATTTCTATTATTATTTTTAATTTATCACTATTTGCTTTTATAAATAAAAGAAACTATTTTTCAAATATTTGTGAAAATTTTCGAAGTTAAAGAATAATTTTAAATTACAAATACTTTTGATGTTTTTATTTAAAATTTCTATTGCTTCCAAACTTTTTGACAATTTCCCAATGGGGAACACGATCACGATCTTTGTGCTTTTCTTTAAACATTTATCAGTCAACGTGCCGATTTGAGTTCGATCGTCGAATTTTTTATGCAACTTTCAGGATCTTTGTTCACCAATTAACAAGTTGAAACTTTTTGATAAGTAAATAGTCGTTTCAGTTGAGAAAAAATTAAAGCTATATAAGAATAAAAACCAAGGATAATTTGCCAAGAATAATTTAATTCATCGCGACATAAAGATTGGTGAATTTTATGACTATAAAACTAATTAATCGTATCATCTTCAAATTAAATAGAGAAGAAGTTAAATAGAGGAATGATAGTGTGGAAATTAAATAAAATATTTGATCGAAACGGAAATTTTATTCATTTGTTAAAGACGAAAATATTATACTTTTTTTCTCTTAAAAAGATATTTACTAAATTAAGAAAATTCATTATGGGATGAATGTGATAATATAATAAATTGATTTATTTAAAAAGAAATTTTTAAAGTGTTTTAAAGTTTTAAATATTAATTTAAAAAAGTAATACCGAAATTCTCTAAAATCGTAATAAAATCAAAAAAGAGATGATTTGAAATGAGGCTTGCAAATGAATCAAAAATATTTAGCATTACTATTTCTATTTGTGTTTGTATGGAATATCAAATCTAGAATATCATAAATCATGTGAAAGAAATATTTTATTTAAAAAATAACCGAAATTACGAGGAATTAAAAGATAAAAGTATTTATTTTAGAAATGGTGTAAATCTATTTTACATTTTGTCCAGATATTTAAAAAGTATTTCCATTAATTCAATAAAATCGATTAAATTTATTTATTATTTTTTTATAAATATATACGAATATTCTAAAATTATTCTAATAATTTGTATGTAAAATTTTAAATAAAAAAAAGATATTATTATTTAATTATAATAATTAATTGTTGCAGAATCGATGCCGAACATATAACATTTTCTCAGAAAAGATAAATATTTTAAATTGATTAAATTTGAATTGTTAGTTTTTTTATTACTTTTACTTGTTTCATTCATAGGAAATTCAAGGAAGAAAGAGAAAAAATATATTTCTTATGAATGAGATAGTAAAAGTATTCATATTTACCTTTAAGTAATTTAATTAAGTTTTTAAAAGTATATTTCAAAAATTGAAGTTTTAATTTCAAGAATTAATAAAAACTATTAAGAAAATATTGTATTACTTATTAACATATCTTTATATTTTTATAAAAAAGATTGAATGTTATTTATGTAAACTAGATTTTTTTACATATTATAATTTAACTTTTTATAACATACCAAATATTCAATTAGATTTAAAATAAATAATCATACAATTTCATTTAACAAATTTTCAATTTTCATTAATCAAATCATGTTAGATATTATAAAATATAAATCGTAGTAATCTATAAATAAGAAATTTCTACTAACTTATATATTTTTTTTCTCAATTATTTTCAAGGATGGATTATTTTTATAACAAACTGTATCATTTAAAAATTTAAATAAATAAATAAATTGAATATATAGATATATTATCAATTATGTATCTATAACTCTATATCAAGCTAGAATTTTCATTTTTTGAACCAAAAAGAAATTAAAATATTTTATTTAAAATTTAAAATTTAATAAAAAGATTATTAAATTAAAAATTCTATACTATTCAAAGAATATATAAATATATATAATTTTACTTAATAATGTATATCTGTTCGATTTATTTTAACATAAAAGTGAAATTTATTCTTTCATAAAATCGAAATATTAAGATATATATTATACTTATGTAAGTATGTATAATAAGTATAATAGTATAATAAGTAAGTATAATACATCTCTTGTAGAACATAAAGTTTTTCAATTTTATCCAACATCTTCAAAGTTTTCTCTTTGCATCATACACAAATGACGCATCATGAAAATTTTGCATAAAATCAAAGCAACAAACATGTATTCAAAATGAAATTGCATCGGAATCTTGATGGAACGAGTTACTTTCATGCATAGGACGAAGCCGGTATTCCTTGTTCCGCAAGTAGAACATTCTATTTTTCGTTCTACATCAGTCTTTTCGTCGAAAAACCGACCTTATAGACCTTTCACAGTCTACTGTAAAAATCTTTGGACATTTATAATACGCAATGAAGTTCGTTTCACGTCGAGTCGTCGACCAATCATAATTCGGTGCTCGCTGAAGCTGAGAGAAAAAAATGGCTGAATTCTCAATAATAAGATGCATATATAAAAATTTAATGAATAGTCCCTTGAAATATGAATAGAAAGTAATATAAAGTAGTAATAAAGTATGAATGTATTTATAACGATATCACTTGATACTACATAATATTAATAAATACGTATAAAGTATAAGAACAAGGAAAGAAATTACGAATCTTACTTTTAATCTTACTCTATATTTTTTTATTCTTATGTACAAATTTCTAAATGTTCAAAACTGTTCGTAAAGATAAAGTTCTATACAAAGTTCATAGAAATATATGTGACAAAACGCAAAATTAATGAAAACGATCATAATGATTGTGTCGAACATGTGAGTGATCATTGAAAAAAAAGGCACGAATTTAGCACTTGTTTTCACCTATATTTATATCGGCAATATATGAAATCATATTTAATTCTTATTATTTAATTTTATAGCAATTTCAATCCAAATTTTTTTCTTTTATTTTCGCATCATTAAATTTTGAATGATTTATATCATAGATAAAACTATTTTATAATCATTTTATAAATAGAACAAAATATACTTTCTTAGAATGTATGAAATAGCAAATGTTGAAAAATTTATTAATATTACGTATTAACATATTAATATTAATATATTAATATTACATATTAATATGTATTATATAACTGATTCTAATGATACAAAAACTAAACTAACTTTAGAACTAAACTAATCAATTAGATTTCTTGTTATCTTGACATTGAAAAAATGTCTCATATGTAAATTGTAATATGTAATAACATATATATATAGTTGAAATTTTACATAGAACAAGATAAAATTATAATAGCATCCACAAAAATTAGCATTCAATGAAAACCAGAATATCATATCTATATATATGAATTTTTTTTAGTAACCTGAAAAAAGAATCCATTTTTTACGATTTTCAAATATGTTATATAAAAGAAGAATTAAATATTTCTATTGGAACTGCATATTTAATAGTAATATAATGATTTATATTATATACAAATTTTTTCTGTATTATATTCTATATTATTACTAAAAAAGATATCCAAACATCATTGCATTTAACTTATTGCTGATGTATTGTTAAAATCAAATTTAAGACATGAATACAGACAATTTATATAATACAATTACGAACATATTCTATTGTATATCTTTTTTGTTAAATTTACTTAAATATTAAATTATATGAATATTTATATAAATATAATGTTACAATAATATACTTTTAATTTCGTAAAAATTATATATATATAAGAAGATAAATATAAGAAAAATGAAATTCTGAAATTTTAATTTCGCTATCAGCAATTAAATTCATATTGTATAAAGAAAAATGATATCTTGACAAAAAGAAAAAGAAACTGTACCAGACAGTCTGATAGAAATTTCTTAGAACCCAGTAAAAGTATAAATGCATAGAGTGCATACGAATCTGTGCATTGACATTTTTCCAATTTCATATTAAATCCACTAGATTTAAGTTTCGTATGTCAACCGTGAAAACGGCTTGATTATTTCAAACATGAAACAATTACTTGTAATGGAATTGCAAGGAAAATGAAAGAAAAAGAATTAAGAAAGATTAAATTACGATAGTAAGGGCATGAGCAACGTGATATAATAGGGGAATTATTTGCTTTTTAGTTGCTTATCCATTACACAAATCTTCGAAGACTTTCTTTTTCTGCCGCTTTTTTTATCTTGTAATAACAAATAAATTATATTAGGAATTATAATATGATATATAGAATTTTCTTTTTCGCTATTTATGATTTATTAGTGAACTATTTAATAGTGACATAAAAGAAAGCGCATTGATCAACGATTAATCGATAAGATTCTAACTATTTTTATATTTCTAGATTATATTTTTAACTTTTTTATATTTCATTTTTTTAATATTTACATTTAGTTAATATTTAACATTAACTAATTAATTAATTTTAAATTAATAACACTGTATGTTATATCATTTTAAAATCTTTAGTGTTTTTTAATATTTAAATTGTTATTAAAGAGGGAGATACAATACTAATAAAAATTTTTTCACTTCTTTCACCAAATATTAACATTTTTTTTTTGAAATAACAATTATATATTATTGATTATAATATACTTTAACATCACTTACTCTATTGTTTTTGATATTCTGATGTTTATATATATACATTGACTCTTGTTATATTAACAATTTCATTTTAGAGTTGCTTCTTTATTTCATGTTTAAATAAATGATTGTTTTCTTTTATGTATACTGTCTCTAATATAAAATATATAAATATATAAAAGTCTTATAATCTTTTTTATACATAATATCATGATATTTCCATCTGTTTTTTTTTTTTTATACAATATTCAACACAGTATAGAACAATTTTTTATTTTTATTTTTAAGTTGAATTGTTTATAATTGAAATTAAATTAGAAAACATTTATTTAATTTTTCAAATATCTTTTCAAATTCCGAAATAGAATTAAATATAATATATCGAAATAAAAATTAGATAAGTTGAATGCATAGAAAAAAATTATGTTGAGATGTAACAATAAAAAATTGAAATAAAATATAAATATTCTATTTTAAAAATTAAATGATCTATTAATATTAAATACAAATTCTTTCTTATAAATTATAACATTTTTATTTTTGTAAATTATCAAGTTTTATTATTAAATTTTATAAAAATAATTTCCTTCTTTTTATTAAATTTATAAACATAAATTTTATTGATTTTAATAAAAAAAATATAATAAAGAAAATTAGAATAATCAATATTGTACAATTCTTCTTTTTCTTTTTTTATTTAATCATTAAATTTTATAAAATAAATTAAACAAAAATAATTATTTTCATAGAATATATAAATTCTTGTTTAGTAATTTTCAAAAATATGATTTTTGTTTGCATAAAATAATTTTTTTTCATAGTTTTTTATGAAAAACAACTAATTCACAAGCACTATTCATTTATATTTTGTAAAATATCAATAAATTTATAATACATATGTATAATACTAAGGAAATAATATTTGTAATTGATAATATAACGTAACAAATATAAATATTAATTTTATAAAAATTATCTTTCATACAGAATATATAAAAAAATTAGTGTAAAAAGTATTATTTTAGTATGATTCTATATCTTTGAATTGATGAAGATCTGTAAAAAAAAATGTGTGCAAAAATGATTTCAAAAATCAAGATTAAATTTTTTTATTATTGTATTCTATTTATCTTAAATCAATCAGATCTCAAAAAAACTATGAACGCAATTCAATCGTTTTATTGAAAAAAAATATTAAATTTTTATTTGTTTTCAAATACATTTTATTTAATTTGTTTTAAATTTTAATTGCAAATTACTTTTTAATTGCAAGAAAAATAGCATTTATCATATAAATTCTTTATATTTATAATTATATATATATATATATATATATATATATATATTCCTTATTATATGTATTGATGTATTAAGAAAAATCTAACTATTGTATATGATATCAGATCATGGTATTTTCTTCTTTCCATTTATTCAATAATAGAACAAAAATGCATTAAAGAAAAAGAAAAAATTAAACTTTTTCGAAAAAAGATAATAATCATGAGTAGAACATTTTTAAAAAAAAATTCGTTTCATAGATATTTTTGCTATTTTATTTCTATACTTGTATCACCTTTTTTGTATTTTCAATTCCTTATAATATCTTATAACATCCTATAATATCTTCTCTTTTTTCGTTTTTTTTTTTTTTGCTCACTATTTAAATAATACCGAATTTCTAAAAATCTCTATGTTGAATTTAAGTTTTATATTTGATAAATAAAATATAATTATAAATATAATTCTTTTTAAATAAAAATAAAAAGAAAAAAAGGAAAAAGATAAGAAATATATAATGAAGCATCTACAATAATTATACATATATAATAAATGCTATTTTTCTTGTAACTGATCGAAGAATATAAACAAATTATATAAACAAATTATAAACAAAATGAATTCGAAAACTTATATAAAAATTAAATATATTTATATTTATATAAATAAAAATTAAAATGAATAAAAATTTAATATATTTTTTCAAAAGAACAATTGAGAAAACCCATATGTTTTTGAAACTAGGATATATATAATTATATATATATAATATATTATATATATATTATATATATATATATAATTATTCCTAAAATACAATCTGAGATAAAATACAATGCATTCAAAAATAATGTATCTTGATAATCAAGTCATCAAATTATATTTTTGAATAATAACAAATAATATTATAATATAATATGTATAATATGTAATAATATATATATGTAATGTGTAATAATTAATTTCAGTTAGAATCTATTGATTTAAATTGATTATTAAAAATTGAATAATTATATTTCTGACAATTCAATAGCCAAAATACAAAACAGTTCATCTAGTTCTACAAATACGAACGACCGTTATTGGATAAAACAAAATTATGAACAACAAACTAAGAAAATATGAACTTGAGATTTTAGATCTCAGACTAATACTGTTTAACTTTCTATAAATAATATTAAAAGAAAAATTATAGATTTAATGATATTGAAAAAATGAAGATTCCATTATCTAGATATAATATTATTCAATAGTTATCTATGAATAATATTAAAATTAGATAAGAATAATTATTAAAAATTTAGATTCTACTTGATTTATTACGATATTGCTCATATCTCATAGTGGTAAAGACAAAAATATGAGCAATGAAATTAGAAGAGTAAGAATTTAAAATTTTAGATTTATTAATAAAATGTTATGCTAATGCAGTTCATGATAATGGCAAAATTATGGATAATGAAATTAACAATGTGGAGATTTGAAATTTCATGTGAATCCTATTAACTGGGCTCATTGCAATATTCTGTAATAATTGTATGGATTAATGATATTCAGAGCAAATTATAGATTTTAAATTAGCAGAGTAAAGGTTTGAGACTTAAGTTAACAAAATTATAATCGATAAAGTTTACAGAAAGAAGATTCAAGATTTTAATTGAATTTATTACAATATTATTCAATAATTGTTCATAAGCAATGCTGAGAACACAATTATGGATAACGAAAATGGCGAAATGTAAATCCAATACTGTAGATTTTATATATACTAGTCCTGTTCAACAACTATCTATAGACAATTTTGTTGAGAGTAAGCTTTGGGTAACAAAATTAACAGAGTAGAGATTAAAGACTTTAAATCTTATTGAACTATTACTAGTATACATATAATTACTGTTCAGTCCAATTTCTCACAGGCATTGCTGAGAAATGTTATGGGCAGCGAAGCATAGCAGTAGATACCTGAGACATTAGGCCCTATTGAGTTTATTTCATTGTCTATTACTCGTGGGTAATGATGCGGGCAAAACTATGGGCAGTGAAGCTAGAAAGGGTTTGAGACTTTAAACCTTACTAGATCTATTATATTGCCAATTATCCTATCTATGTTGCCCAATGTTGCTCGCGGCTACTTACCACACTGTCCAACAATTACTAAGCTGCATTGATTTAGGGATTACGCATGTAATTTCACATATGATACTGAAAAAGAGTTTAAATTATATTGTGATGAAAATAGATAAAGATAAAAGCACATAATTGCAAAACAAGTTTTCAAGTATGTTCATCGTTTTATACTTTTCCTATTCGTGTTTTATTATAATAAAATTAATTCTGTAATGAAACGGAAAAATAATATTAACAAAATGAAACAACGTTTCATGCAAGTTTAATTAAAAGTTGACACCGAAGATAGGGTTGTAAGAACTAAATCGTTAATTGCTGAGTTTTGAAAGCGAAAAAAATTCTCGATCAAATTGTTCAATATTTTCTTTGAAATATTTTGAAAGAAATGTTTTGAAAAGTAAGATAGGGAATGTTACATTTTTTTCTTTAATAACTAATACATGCTAACATCCTTATGAGATAAGGATGTTATAATGTAGCTTATTATTAAATTAATATATTAAAATAGAAATTTGAAATATTATTTGAAATTTGAAATTAGAAATATTAAATGATAAATGATAAAAAATTATATATTGCAATTTTATATATGTAAATTATATGATTTAATAGATTAAACATGAATAGAAATAAATAAAATTGAAATACATGTAAAAATATTTTGTTTGAATAGTGAAAATTATAACTATAAAAAAAATCTGTTTTAAAATAAAATGTTTTAATTTTATTTTAATATCATTTATATAAATAATAAGAAACGAATAGTTTTATAATTTGCATATAATTATTTACTACAATGAACAATATGAAATAATATTAAAATATCAAACAAACAATTCGATCACAGAATGTTAATATAATATTATGTAAAGAATTATATATTTTTTTGGAAGAGATTCAATCTAATGTTTTTTTAGATTTTATGAATTTTGTACTGAATATAGAAAGATACTTTGTACTGAATAGAAAGATAAATATAGAAGATTTATTTATAGATATATAAATATATAAATGTATAAGTCTTTTTGATTTTTTCAGGCAAAAGATATAATTATCTTATCATCTTAGAATATATTTGTCATTATTTTTCCTAATCGTTTGATAAAATGATAGATTCGCATTAATAATATTTTAATTTAATTTTATACGAAAAATAATTATAAAAATAAATATATTTACATTATTTAAACACATATAATTGTTACAATAAAATATTTTTTATTTATTAAGAAATTTTAGAAGATTAAATTAGAATTAATTTATATTTTGCAATGAAATACAATTATATTATATAATATTTTGCAACAAAATAATATTCTATAATTTTCAGTGTTTGTAAAGTAAATTCAAAGTTATATCTCGGTAAAAAAAATCATATGATTATAAATTAAATTTAATTTTATTGGAAAAGATTTTATAACTATATTTCATAACTACACTACATACGATACGATATAGTTAACAAAAATATTAAAGAAAAATTATTATTTTTGGAATATTTTCGTAAATATACTGAAAAACGATATGTTTATTCTTTTATCTCCTAAACTTAACTTATATGATAGTCAATTTTTTGCATTTTTACGGCCGGATTCAGCATGTAATAAATCTTTCTTTATTCTTAAATAATAAAGTCTATTTTATATATTTTATCATATCTATGCCATCATTTTGTCACAAAGTATAATTTAACAAAGAATATAATTTAAACAAAGAATTTAATTTTCATTCGCTCTTATGGTTTATTCAACATGTACAACACATGACAACATGCAAATTCAAGGACTATTTTTGTATCTCTCTATATACTGTGCAAACACACACGAAATACTATCTAATGTATCAATAAAAGCGCAAAAAAAAAAAGGGAGAAAAGAAAAAAATAATATAGAAAATCAATATAAATTAAGAAAGAACTGGAACAAGAATAAATAACATCATTAAAAAAGTTTACACAATGAAACGCGACAAAGTTCGATACTGAACGAATTAACCAGTTCTTTCACAGCATAATTATTATTATTAAGGGAAGAAATCCGAAATCCCTGAGACAAGAATGATTCGAACGAGAAGGTGATTCATACGGAATTATCTGAAGAAATGTTCAATCCAGATTCAAGGACGAAAATCGTGATATTATGTGAAAATCAAACTAATTCTATGGCATTCAGGAATTAATAGAAACTTATATAATATCTTTTTTTAAAAAGTGATCGCTACATTATTATATATACAAGATGGAATAAAATATAATATAAAGACAAAATAAGGAATGAAAACTTTTTTTTTTAATTTTATAATTTCGAATGAGATAGCTTGTATTTTTTAAAATAATTATTAGTATATATACACTATAAATTTAATTGATATTTAAATAAAAAAATATATGTCTGTACACATATATGTAGATTTATAATATTATAAAACAAAACAAAAAATATATATAGATTTTAAAAGAAAAAAATAATCAATTTCTATGAATAAGACATTTCATTTGAATAAAATTGTGATTATCTAGAAATAATTCTAATCAAAATGAAATAACATGTCATAATTATTATTTTTTTGATTTAAATGTTTTAATTTACAATAAAAAATGATTGAAAATTTTTTTTTATGTCAATAAATATTATAAATGAAGAATATTTATTTCGATCGCTCATAATAATTATAAAAAAAATTTATTTCAATTATTCATATAATAATTATCAATGAAAGAAATTGTATTTCAATGTTTGATGTATAAGAGTCAATAAAAGAATTTTATTTATAATAGTTATTTATTATATATTACAGTATAAAATTGTCTGAATATCCAAATATGTTAGTATTCGAACATTCTATCAATATTTTATTATCCAAATTATACATTATTTAGAATTGTAATAATATATATAGATATTTTTCTTAACTGCAATGGAAGAAAATGGAAATAAATATAAAATATAAAATTGACGTTAAATGTGTTAACAAAATATATACAATAATATCAAAATATAAATATGTATTTAGTATTAATTATTAAAATGAAATCTGAAATATTTAAAAAATTAAAAAATAGCAAAGAATGCTATAGAATTGGTAAAAGTATATAATACTGATAAAGTATATAATATTAAAAAATCTACAATCACTAATATTAAAAAAGAAAATAATGAAATTGAATTATTTGCAAGATGCATTATTAAAAAATTTGTGCAATTTAAAATTAAAAAAATATATTTAATTTTTATGATAAAAATTAATATTTTTTATATTATCGTCTTAATTTTGTTATAAATAAGCATATTATTTTTCTTAAAATATATGTATAATATTCATCTAAAAAAAAATCTGTGTTCCATTATTCAAACATTTCTTTCATTAAATGATTTTGTCTCCCTCTTAATTTCGGATAATAGAGATTGTATTTACAATGATAAAATATAAATTACAAAGTTGAAAATTTGATTAGAAATGCAATTCAAATCATTTTTCCATTCATATTACTATCGATAATTATTATAAATAATTCAAGTATAATTTCTTTCATCGGCAAATATTTTGAACAATAAATTTCTTAATAATTTATATCTATAGATAAAGTATTTATATTCATTATATAGACGACATATTTTTTATTTTTTGAAGGGAAAGAGGGGATGTTCAGTTCATTCATTTATTAATCGTTCATTTATGTATCTTTTCATTTCCTTTATGATATGTTTGTTATGTTTGTTAGTTGTATTTAATCATTTATGACTATATTTATATTTATTTCAGCCAACATATATAATATATACAATTGAAATACAATTTCTCTCATTGATAATTGTTTTGAGCAATCAAAATAAATTTCCTTTATGAATAACTATAATGAAATATTGATTAATACGATTATCCGCAGTCTTGATTATTCAACATATTCTGTTTGTTAGGAATATGAATATTTTAAAATAAAATTCTCGAAAGTATTGATTACTTTTCACTAGAAAACATTTCATTGAAAGTGACTATTCGATAGTAATTTTTCAATATCAATGTAATATCCATTAATAAACATAACTTTTGATAATAACTCTCGAAAATTTCTAAATATTATTTGTAAATATATTTACACTTTTACATCAATCTTGTATTGTTTTATTTCTAATTAATTTTTTTTATATATTTTTTTTTAATTCTTTTTAGCTTTTTAAATTTCTTTTCATCATTTTTTGAGATAGTTGTTAGATAATCATTACAATTGAGACATAAAGGCATTAATTATAAGTATATTTCAAATTTTTTATATTCAGAATACAAAAATGCATTGTTAGAAGAAAGCTATTTATATAAAAATTGCATTTATTTTTGTCGAACTTATTCAATGCTTCAACTCCGTTAATCGAAATCTTATTATATTATGAACAATTAAAATAAAATCAAATTTTATAGATGATTGATCAGCGAAGGAAATTTTCAGTTGTTCATAATTTTTATTTGTAACTAATATTATTTATGTTATGATTAATATAATATATTTAAAACTTGATATTTTTTAATTATAGTTTTCGAAAAAAAATTTTTATATTTTCTTTATATCCTCAATTTAAATAACAAACAAATTCATTGATTTTTCATAATTTTTCATAAAAATTTCTGGAATAATTATTATTTTTGATTTTCTGATATTTTTTTTTTTTTGATATTCATAATTTCTAATAATAAACAAAAGTTGCTTTTTATAGTAATATTTAAAAATTATTGAAATCTAAATTTTATTAACCTTTTAAAATTTAATTCACTTAAGAATTATTATTTTCGTTAATTTTTTTTCTTCGGTAACTTATATTTAATTTTATTTTTGTTTTCTATTATTTTAAAAATAATTATAAACGAAAAAATTGATTTAGGATACATAAAAAAAATTATCATTTTAATATATATATTTTTAATTTTCATATTTATTCATTGTGATTATTTAAATTGAATTGTATAAATTTATTAAATTATTGTATAAATTATTAAATTGAATAATGTGATTATTTAAAATGATTATATAAATATTAAAAAAAAATGTAAGTAATCATATAATGAAAATAAGAAAAAAAAATCAAAAAATATGTTTTAAAAAATCGAAAAATTAAAAATTTTGAAGTATTTGAAATATCTTAAAGAATAATTTCGTAAAAACTATTTTTTGTATATTGAATTTATAAAATTAAAGCAAACTTTTTTTATTATTAAAAAATAATAATATAATTTTCATTTTTTCATTCTATTGCACTTGATTTTTTAATATTATTTTACATTCAACTACATTTCCTTCAAATTAATCAAATTAATCAAATTCAAAATATTTGAAATAATTGAAATTATTTTATTAATATGAACATATTTTTACTTGAAACATTCTTTTAAGTGAAATTCTGAATTATTTAATTATTAATTATTTTATTATTAAATTAATCAATTAATTTAATTCAAATTAATTCTATTCAACTTAAGATCATTATTGGATATTATAAGTAATTTGAAGCTATTAGGTTGTAAATGAAATGAAACTTTTTAAAATTATTAGTTTATAATTTTATTGAATATAATAATATTAAAATATATATATAATATTAAAAAGTATATATATATAATATTATAATAATATTAAAAAGTTTAATTTAACAAATTCAATTCAAAATCTTGCCTATTAAAATTTACTTAATTTAATTGATTTTTAATAATTACTTAGTTTTTTCGATTATATTTGTATTTTTTTAATTTATAATAATTTATAATTTTTTAACTATCAACAAAAGATTTTTTTTTTTTTAATACTATTTTTTCGAAAATTTTATTAATATAAACTTATAATAATAAACTAATAATTTTTAACTTATTATGTTAAATTTTAAAATATCTATATATATTTATAAATATAAGAAAATACTTGAATTCGAAATTGAAATATATATATATGTTATTTTTAAAATTGTTATTTATAAAAATAAGTAATACTTTTGGAAAATGGATTCTAAATGTTAAAACGATGGAAAAAATTCATATAAAAATATATTCGATTAAATTTAATTAATAAATTATAAAAATTTAAATAATACGTTAAGTAATAAAATAAAACAACGAAAGAGTAAAAACGCTCAATTGAGAACGCGGCAATATTGTTTTGTATTATGGTTTGCGAATTGTTCAACGAAAAATAAATACACTAATATTTGTTTACATACAAATAATTATTTTTTGAATTTTTTCAGTGTAATATAATATACAATGCAAATATTATTAACAAAAATAATTGATAAAATTAATAAAAACTTATTTCGAATAAATTTCAGTTAATTCCAATATTGACGCTATACAACATTTTATTTAAATCCATAGATTGAATCGTAATCTGCTCAATTTGCTTATCAAAATCCATAAAAGCAAATCAAAATATATTTCTATAAGATTTTAGATTAGAAAGGAATGTGTTTTTTTATATAAAAATTTATATATCTTTACATATACAAAAAAATCACTAATAATGATACAATTCAAATTTCACATATTAATACGTCAATTCAATGTTTTTTTATTCTGATATGAAATTATTAAATAGAAAAAAATAATAATTGAAATTTAATATCTATATTTTAATCATATCATACTAATATCATTATTCATTAAAAATCCATATAAACATTGCAGTTTTCTTTTCCATATTAAATGCGATATTTTTATTTCTTTGAATGAAATTATTTCAATTATTTTATATGAAGATTATTCAATTAAAATATGTATTCAAGTATATATCTTTTCATCAAAATCCGAACTCGATTTCGCGGCACTGTTATTGAAATATAGCATTATTAACAATTGAACATTATTCATAAGAAAAAGAGAAAAAAAAATTAAAATATAATATCTGAAATCGAATCTTATATTTGTGTGTGTTAAATACAAGAAAATGAAAACTTAATAATTTTTACCGTTATCAAAACAATGTTGCTTTGTTCTTGGTTCATTGATAATATATCAGAAATAAAAATGCAAAAAAGAAATTAATATTTATAGTATAAGATTTATAATATTTATTTGAACAGTTTTGATTTGTTCTTATGTATTTTGACACGTTGAATATAATATAACGATTCTATGATTTTAAATAAAATGTTATATAATTATCATACAATATTATAGAATTTGCTATAATTTATTTGAGGTAAATTTTTATCAAATAATAAATTTTTCAGATAAATTTCAATTTGCATAATTAAAAGTAATTTTTAAAAGTTTTTTTATATGAATGTATATTTATATTATATGATATTTATGAATTTTATATTATATAACACTTTCAAAATTCAGAAATAATGTATCAAGAAATATCAATATATTTACTTTTGTTAATGATATTGCACACTCAGTTGAGCATTCTCGCTTTCATTCTATCTAGTACAAATTTAAAATACTTATAATTCGTTAATTAAACCGTATCGAATATATGTATATATATATACATATATATATATATAAATGAACTTTTTTCGCCGTTTTAAATCCACTCTTCCAAAAATGACCATATTTTTATAAATATCTTATAATTCATTAAAATGTATAATTTATTTTTTTATAATAAGATAATTGATAAAATTTGAATAATTATGCAGATTTGTGAAAATAACTATTTCATGTTCAATAATCTAATACTTTATCAATATAAATCTGATCAATCAATTATTATATCAAATCAATTATTTTTTTGATCTCGATATTTTTGATTTTGTTTAAATTAAGATGTAATTCGATAAGATCAATAAAGTTAACCTGTTATTTTATTTTATTTGAAATATTCTTTCAAATTTCAAATAATATTAAACTTTTTTCAATTTTTCTTGAAGTGACAGATATGTTTTGAATGATAAATTTATACGTTATTATTATTATTATATGAGTTTCGAAAAAAAGTGACAAATGCGTGCTATTAAAAATTAATTGCGTTAAATATGAATTAAAAATAGATTAATGAAAAAATTTCGAAATTTATAAAAAAAAATTATAAAAAATATGATTTTTAAAATAATAAAAAAAGGATATATTACAATCGTGCAAAATATAGAGATAAAAATGTGACATATAATAAAATAAAACGATGATATGAAATGGAAATGTGATTAAACTATATTACAAATTTTTATCAATGTTCAATCTACACATAACTGGGATAAGCTGTATCTTTAAAATAATTAAACATAGATAAATGTATTATAAAACACAATTAAATTATGCATAATCTGAATATATTTTAAATATATTGATATATCTAAAAATTGTAAATTTTCTTTTAGTAAAATTCTATAATTTTAATTAATTTTAGCATTCAACACATTTTCTTAATCTTTATATAAATATCACAAGATAAAAATTATAATAATGAATTATACATGATTTAGATTTAGAAAATTGTATGCACTTTATGATTTAAAAATTATATTTTTTTTTAAATGAATATATAATAATTTATAATTTTATAATTTTTATAATTTTAATTTTAGTATTTGATATAATTTTTTAATCCTATAAAAAACTTATAAAACCTATAAAAAATAATATAACTATTTTCTAAGTTTAATAATTTAAAAGCTATCATAGTTAAATTTTACTAAATTATTTCAATATTTATAGGTATCATAGATAAGAGTTGAAATGGAAATCAAAAAATCTAAGTCTTAAAAAATAAATTTGCATTTTGTTACCATTCAATTTTAATTTATAACATTTTTTTATCTCTAATACATTATTATTTATCTCTAATACATTATCTTAGTTTCGTGAAAGAACATTACTATCTTCAAAATCATTTTAACTAATTTTGTTTTAAATTAAATTACTTAAATTTAAAAAACTTGTTCACTTATAGTTATATTTTCAATTCTTTAATTTATATTGTATTGTCATAATATTCTGTAAAATATAATATTTTTCATAAATTTATAAAAAATATAGAAATTTTTTCATTGCAATGAAAGTTTCCATCGGGTAAAATAAATGATTCATGTTATTCGAATTGTTTTAAATTATTCTAACTTAAATAAGCTGAATATCTTGAATGCTTTAATTACAAAACAAGCTCTGCTCGATAAATGTATATATTTATTTATTTTAAAAATCTATCGTATCACGTATCGTATATCGTTCACGAAATTTTTCTTGATCTTCTTGTTATAGTCAAAACAACTGTTTTCTAGAACATCTTAATTTTGAAATCATACAAACAGATTGATTACTACATCCATCGCATATGATGCTTTTTTTATTTTGATGAAATTAAGTAATTACGAATTAATAATTAATAATTAATAATTAAAATGAAATTAAGTAATTACGAATTAATAATAATTGAAAACATAATAACCGTTTATACAATTCTATATTTTTATTGAAAATCTATAATAACTTCTATGTATAGAGTATTCCATTATTTAAATAGTAAAAAAATTTTGTTGTATAACCGAAAAAGAAATAATTTTGTAAAAAATTAAATAATTATCTTGAGAAATTCCTCATCGATTTTGATTTTAAAATATATTATAGAGAAACAAAACTTTGATTAACTTTTCCCTGCCCATATAATAATCTTAATTTAATATTGCAAAAAGATAGCTATACTTTCAAAAGGACGTAATTGCCAATTAACAAAAAATAAATGCTAAAAAAGAAAGATCATAAATCTAAATTTTAGCTTCTGAAATATTAATAAAAACTTTCGGCATTATACATTGAAAGCTATATGTGTGTATGTATATATAAATATTATTAATACATTAGATTTTTAATTATTTAGATATTATTAATAGTCTTTGTTGCATTAATCATCGAATATCGAATAAAAACTGCAGTGTCTATTATAAATTTAATATTTATATAGTGTTTTATTTACAATTAAAAGCTCAAATGTTTTTAAGAAATATTTAATTCACATGTAAGAGAAAAATCGCGGAAGTATTTGGGTGCTGCGATTTGACAAAATCGATCAAATCGATTTATTAAAACAATACATATAGCATAATGAATACAAGAAAACAATATTGCTCTTGAGAGAAATATATATATCACATTATATTATACATTTCATAAAAAATTTTGGCTTGATCGGAATGTGAATATGATATGATGTATATCATTAATCTTAAAATCTTGATCATTTTGAATATCTTAAGATTCTTGAAAATCTTAAAAGTCTTAATCGCCTTAGAAGGCTAGGAAATCTTGATTGTCTTAGAAGTCTTGAAAGCTTTGACCGATTCGAAACTCTTGAGAATAAATCTATCTTACTCGTATGCGCTTCTCACTTTCCCTTGAGAGTTAAATAATGTTGGCCAATCTTCGAAAATAGATAAGAATGAGAAATAGCTAATAAAGCGAGATAGAATAATTCTGAAAAGTTTCGAAACTATCAAGATCTTTCAAGATTTAAGATTTCAAAATTTCCAAAAATGATCAAGATTTTCAAGATTTATACAAGTTTAAAATTTTTTTAATTTTAAATCAAATTCAAAGTGATTCGAATTTTGCTATTTTATAAAATTTAAAATAATCCGAATCTTTCCAAATCTTATTTCTAATCATAGTTCTCTGGACATGGAAGAGAGTTTTGAAAAAACGAATTCATTTTTGAATCAATAAAAAAGCCAGAATTTATATTCAGCGACAAAATAATAATACACTTTATGATTTTATATTTCAATATTTCTTAAAAGCACTGTCTCTGTCCAAATTTTATATAATTATTTATATTTCTTCCTTTAATGTGCAAGAAAAGTAATTGTAATTTACATTTTTTTTCGATAAATTTAACTTGTCTATATTAACATGAAATGAAATGATAAAAAGATAGTACAATTACTACAAAACAAATCAAAATTGTATTACATGAGAAAGGAATTTCTTATATTATGCTATATATTTTATGAAATTTTCTTAAATATTTTTTACATAAAAAAATTTCTTTAGATTCATATCATAAATTTAAATTTACCATAAAAATTATCTATTATATTAATTTTTGGAGATAAATGACTAAAAAATATTAATTTTTGTTATATTTAAGATAATATTTCAAAAATAATATTTTTTTCTATGTTTCTTAATTATACCTCATATTAATCTTTTTATAAAATTTAATTTATAATCATATAATTTTTTTTAAAAATATCCAGCTTTGTATTAAAATTCAGAAATTGAAAATCATAAGATATACTAACATTTTGGAATTTATACAGTATAGTTTGTATTATATATAGTATAGTTTGGAACTCTTAGTACTTTTCAACTTTTACAAGTTGAACTTTGAATTTGTACAAAATCTTACATTTGAAATTTATATTTGAATTCCTTATTAATAAATTATGAATAATTATTTCCTTATTAATAAATGTGTATAATAAATTATTTATTTAATTTATTTTAACTAATTTATATAACTGAATAAATGCTTAAATGGATTAAAATTACTATGTACTATAAAATTTTATAGAATTATCAAAAAACTGTAACTGGACTAGTCTATTAATTTACTGTATTTATTCCGCGCTCCTGTTATTCTAGAATTTTTTGATTACAATTTTGATATATTTTGATTGAATTTTTTAATTGAATCATTGTAATTATTATGACAAGAATTGATAATATTTATCTCTTTGCGATTGCAGGAAAGAGGTATAATTAGCAAGCTCTCACAATTATGTCTTTTTCAACTTTTGTTATTTTGAATAGCGAGATAGGATGGCAGACGCTGGACGTTTTTGCAATAAAAGATTTCTAAATTAATGAGTGGATTGATAATAAGATAAAGGAAATAAAGGTAAATATTAACTTTCATATGAAAATTATTAATCTCTCGCATTGTTATATCATATAGGATATTAATATATTCATAAGATATTCTAGAAAATTGATTTTAGTGACCAAATAAACATAAAGTTGGTAAACATATACGAAAATATTTTTTTATTAAGTTTTTTTATTAAGTTATAAACAATTTAAGTTATATTAATTATAAATTGCATTAAATGAACTAAGATAAAAATAGAGACTATTTAATTTGTCTTATCTTGTCTCTGTTCGTTTTATCTAACTAATTACAAGCAAATTTCAATTAACATTTTTAACAATTTTTATTTTAACTTGTGTAATCAATTCTTAAAGATGTTAACACTTTATATAGTCATAATTAATCATTATACGAGAATAACATATATGTTTAATGAAATATTTTTGGAAGATTGATTTTAGAAATAAAAAAAAAGTTGATATACAAAAATAATATTTAAAACTTGTTTATAAATAATTCAAATTTTCATTACGGAAGCGAAGTAGAAACAAAAATAAGATGACAATATGATGAAAACAGATTCATCCTATTTCTGACTATTACTTGATTTAATGCAAAATTAAAGTATAATTACATCTTAATAAATAAACTTCAATCAACATTTTCGTATATTAATCAAACTTTTGCTTTTGTTTTGACTTCTGAAATTAATTCTCTAAAAATGTTTCACATTTCACATGTATTAATATTTTGTTTACTCATAAAATTAATATATTTTTATATTATTAATTTATATTTTTGTTATAATATTATAAATAGAATTTAATAAATAAATATATTTTATTTAATTCCCTATATATGTCAAAGTAATATAATATAAGTACAATATAAGTACATAAGTAATGTAAGTAATATAATATAAGTACAATTAATAAAGTAGATATAATAAATATGATATAATATAAAGTATAAATATAATAAATATAATAAAAATGAAAGTTTATATTAATAATGTTAATATCTGAAAATAAATGTATTAAACATATATATGCCGATTTTTTGTTCTATGTTACAATAATATTATGATCAAAAACCTTTTATAAATACAAAATAATTAAAATAATAAAATATATTATTCCTAGTAAAAGAAAAATAAATTGTATATTAAAAAGATCATATTAAACACATATTTGCTTTTTCTTAAGAATTATTTTACAAAATTAGTTAAAAATTATTTTATTATCGAGTAAGAAATTATTATGTCGAATATAATGTATCATAATTAAACTATAAAAAATATTATATATAAAATACTTGTTTATATCATATTATTATAATCGTAAAAATAAAAAAGTAATGTCTTATAAACATGAGTATAAATATTCAGTTTCATATAATGCAATCGATGAAATAGACTTATGTTAAGTTATGTTGAGTTATACGAATATGATGTTAAAAAATTAAGAAATTCTTTCAAATTTGTAATTAAAAAATTTTTATGAATTTATCTATTACTTTTTCATATGTAAAAAATAAATTAAAAAATATATCTATATTGTTTTAAAGAAAAATTTCATAAAATTTCTTTTAATTGTTTATAAATATAAATAAAAATGTTTAATCTAAGCAACGGAATTCTATATTATGTATTAATATGGAATCCTTTACTTTATTTATATACATATACTTTTTTTAATGATTTTTTTATTTTTGAAAAAGATGATAAATATAAAATTGATGAATCAAAAATTCTATTTATATATTGTATTCTATTATAAATAATCAAAGAATTATTATCGTGAAAATGAATATTATATTTCTGATTTCTTTATATAATTTTATACATAATAAGTATGTAAATATATAAAATAATATAATATACGTAAATATTTCTAATTATTATTTAAAATATTAATTATAATTTAGACATATAAATAATAATAATATATAAATAATAATAATAATAATAATTTAAATATTTAATATGTTTACAGCAATTAAATTTCTTATTTTTTAAAAAAATCAAAATTCGAACATTCATATTCATCATAAATAAATGAAACATTTCTTCAATAAAAAAATATATTTTTCAAAATAAAAATAAATTATTAAAAATTCATTTTTTATTTTAAATTCCTAAATATAAAAGAAGAATGCATGAGGATTAATTAAAGGATTAAATCAAATCAAAATCAGGAATTAATGCATTAATAAAAGTAATTCCAAAAAATAAAGTAATACTATAGATAGTATAGATAGATATATTTAAAATTTTTAAAAATATCTAGCGTAATAAACGATTTCGTATTCTATTAATTAATTGGTCTCTGTTGATCATGATAATGCAAAATAAAATGGTTTTAAATAGATTATTCGAGCAACTTTCTTATTTATACCGACAAGAGTGAAATTACCCTCTTCAGCGAATTCTCTTTTTTTCTATGTAACTGAAAATACTTTGGAAGCGAGAAAGAAAAGGTAAGAGTGAGAAAGCGTCTTAAAAATGGGATCAAGAATTTTTTTCCACTAATGATTATAGATGTAGCAAAGTTTCGGGGAGAATTACAAGAAAATTGTGCTAATTGCGAGCAGCAGTTTAATCGCAACGAACACTTCGTAAAGTGGAATCGAGGGAGTAGTAATAATATCGTTCTTTTTGAAAGCCGTTTACTTCATAATTTAACTCCATTCAACAGAATATCTACTCGATATCGAAATTCACTGATAACTTATTAACCATCGAGGTCATCGTTCTCTTTCATAAACTTTTACAATTACCCTTCATTACCTTCCCTTTTCAACATAACGGAAGAATATTCTGTTTCGTTAAATATCGGGAAAATTTCAATGATATCGATTCATTTTTGTTTCTCTCCAAGTTTAACAGAAAATCAAACTACTTTCGTTTTTCTCATCTTTTAAAATTTTATGGTATAAGATGATTTTTCGAGAATCGATTTTAGATATCGAAATAAACATGAAATTTAACACGCAAAAAATATTGAAGTTCATTTATTTAGTTTTAAATAATTTAATTTTGTGCTACATAGACTTTCCAACTTATTTTATTAATTTTAAATAATTTATATTTATAATTTTAAAATTTTTAATTTTGAAAATTTTGTGAGAAAACAGCTATATGAGTGAAAAAAAATTATTCATTATTTTGAGATATATAATTACCGTTTTTTATTCTTTAAAAAATTTTTTTATTCTTCTAAAAAATAATCCTTAAGTCATTATACAAATATATATTATATGTTACATATAAATAAAAATTGTTTATAATAATGTGATATATAGAGAAAATGATAATAAATAAGAGAGAACAGATATTGAATTTAATATTTTAATTATCTCGAAAATAAATTTTTTTATGATAAAATTATATTTTTTTTATACTTATTGTTCATTCATATTTAATTTAAAGTTATTGTTCATACACAATGACAATAAACAATTATTTTTATAATTAAATTATAATATTATAATCTTTCCTATTTCAATAATATTTCTATTATTCAAAAACATTTTAAAAACTAATTTTTCAATTATCACATTTGAGATATTTTTTTGAAAAATAGTAATATAAAGTTTCAAATATTCTTTTTTTAAAATAGTAATTGAAGAATTAAAATTAAATTTCAAATATTATTATTCTACAAAAAGGTTTTCGGGCTATCTTACAAGAGAATTCACCTAATTTAAATATTCTCATTTTTAATATAAATTTATATATAGAATTTATATATAAAACATAATAATTTATACATGAATTAATTTTTCTGGCAATGAGAATTCACTTTGAAAAGATGAAAACAGCTTTCAAAATATCGATATTTTTTCATGTTTTGAATACAATGTTTTCCTAAAATTAAGATTGTAAAAACTTTTTATTTTTCAAATATATAATGTAAAATTTAATGCAATTAATGGTATTTAAATAATTTAAGAAAGAAAAAATTAATAATATTATATTTGAAATTATATTTGCAATATCTAAAAAAATATTAATTATAGAATTAATATTATAAAATTAATATTAATATTATAATCTCATTATCATAAATGTAAATGTAAAAAACTAATAGAAAACATATAATAAAATAACTTTTCTAATGATTGAAATAATGATTAAATTGATATGATTAATGATAATGATTAAATTAGAATAATCATTTTATTTTCTTTCTATTTTATCCTAAATAGTATTTCATTTATGCCACTTTATATCTTTACATTTCAATATATAATAGAATCCAAATTGGTTACAAGACTTTTGGCGAATACCAAAATCTATAATAGCGAACACACTTTATATACATTTATTACGTGTATATAAATATGTATATATACATATGTATATATATATATATATATATATATATATATATATATATATATATACGTTATATATGTTATATATATAGCTATACATATCCATAAAAATAATTTTATTTATCACATAATATTTTATATGAAGTTTTAATTAATTTGAATATTAGTTTCATTATAACTAGTATTAAATTCGTAAAATTATATATTTATTATAAATTACATACTTGATGATATATAAGACTGGTCAAATAAATAAAATTGCAGATATTGAATTCAAATCCTATTATATTCAAAATATTTTCATTTTTTCATAAATTCATTTTTTCTAAATCTAAAATATGGAAATCAAAATTGTACATCCAAATATATATTTCTAGAAATAATTATATATAATTGATCAAATAAATTCCATATATAAATTATCGTTATTTAATATTCTTATAAAGAAATTATAAGACACAATTTAATATTTATTTATTAACTTATCCGTCAAATAGAAAACCATCATAATGTACCTGTTACTTTTACAGAAATACGTCTATGAAACATCCTTTCTATCCTTTCCACGCGCTCGTTACGTTCTCAAAGTTATTCTCTTGAGTTATTAACGGTCGACGAATAATAGTATCATAAAGGATCGTTGTACCGGCTATTAGACGTTTATCCAATAACGAAAGTAAAAAGGAAAAGAAGAATTGCAATCATAAGGCAATCCTTTAATAGACTTTGATCGAAAGACTATTTTGGAATATAACTAGTAAAAAATAGACAGAAAACCATTATAATTTTTTCATATTCTCAATACATATTGATCTTACCAGAATTGCTTTGTGAAATAAACTATGTTATTTCTTAATATAAAAACGATGAAAAGAGAAAGAAAGTCAGATATCAGTCTTTTCGTATCTTTCGTGCTGACTTATAATGTTTCTTGTCCAAACATCATTTATACTATTATGTTGTCACGTGAATATTGTTCACCAATTTCTCCAAGACAAAAAGTTAAATTATTTCAATGTTATTTTTATATTTTTATAATTTTAAAAATCATTATTTCATGAATGAAGCATATGCAAGTATACATCCAAAAGATAGTTTTATTTTAAGGTGGTTTTAAAGTGTTTTGTTTTAAGGTGCCTAATATTTTAAATTTAATTATTTAAACATGAAAACAATTTAATTATTTAAATTGAAAACATTCTGTATAATGTTTCTAAGAAAACTTATAAAAAAAAATAGTATTATTCTATAAGATAAATACATAAATACAGAAGAAATGAATGATTTTTATTAATTGATTCATGATTCTATTGTCTCTTCAAATATTATATATTGATAAACACTCTGTCCTAGCAATTGTTGTTGATAATTATCTTTTTTTTGTTTATTGGAAAATTTTATTTTCGAATATAATAAAAAGTTTCTCTATGCGCTTATCAAAGTAAAATTTACTTTAATTTATTTTTGAAATAGAAAATTATATTATAACAATCATAACTTTAGTATTTATTAATGAATATTTATTTTTATGCAGTATATGAAATTTCTCAAAACTTTTTCATTTAATTTTTTTATTTATCGTTATTAAAAATAAAATAATAGTTTATATTACTAATATTTTATATTTTATATTATTCATTATTAATCATAATCATTTAATATATTCGTGTCTTTGATTACAATATAATAAGAAAAAGTAAAATGATATAATTAGAAATAATAAGATATTTAATTAAGAAATATAATTAATAGTATGATTATAATTTTCTGAAGATTAATGATAGATTATATCATTATATGATTATAATGATAGATAATAATCATAAGATAATATGATTATAATTTTCTGAAGATTTTAAAGCTGAATTATAGAAATATATTATCTATCATGTTAATTATGGATATCCATTATAATTGCACGAAACAAAAAGCACAATTTATACATTACATCTAGTACGATATTCATTAAATTTCAAATTTATTCAATTAATTCTACTTAGAAATATTACAACAAAATCCATCTTGATGGACTATTAAGAGTTGACGTTTACGCGAAGATTCAAAGGCTTGAGGTATCTTACATAAAATATATGTCTATCATTTGATCGCATAAACTAAACCGAAACTTATATATTGGAATATTATGGCTAATATTACGAATTCAGCCAGCAAAAGGATCATTTGTTATCATTTTCATTAAAAAATATATGTATCTTGAATTGTCAAAAGCATTATCAAGTATATGTGAATATGTAATATATATGAACTGATTGAAGAACATAGTAGGAATACATTTCAATTAATAATAGTTTATTAGAAAGGATTTTCTTAAAATGATAAAAAATTCATAGGCGTGATAAAATTTTATGTAACTACAACATAATTAAATATTCAATTAATATATCAAAAATATATTATTCAAAAAAAATATGTTAAATTGTCAATGTATATATTTATATCATATATGTCAATCTCTATGTACTTTATCACAATAATAAATTATTACATTTACATATTACATATACAAAGTCACAAATATAATTTCATTTTTTCATAAAAAGCGTAAGAAGAAATTATAAATTTTTTCATGTATTTAAATCATTTCTTTGTTTTATTCCTATATATTAATCGATTGTCAAAAATTCAAAATTTCTATAATAAAATAGATCCATAAGATTTATGAATCCTAAATTAATCTAATTTAATTTATATTTTTTATTTTATTTTATTTTAAAAATATTTTTCCAAAAATCATATATATCATTTATTTGAAATTCAATGAGAACGAAAAGTCTGACACAAGAATGGAAATAGTAAATGATTAAATTTATAATAGTATAATGATTAATATATAATGATTAAATTTATAATAGGAAATAGTAAATGATTATCTCTTTTTTTGCACAAAATCTGGGAATTGAAAATTATATCAAGATAAATAAAAAAAAATTTTTTTAAAACAATGTTCTCTTTTAATAATAGTTCATTGACCAGAAATTTTTAAAATTTTTTCTTAATTTTAATAAAATTTAATCGAGTTTAAGATTACTGATGAAAACTTACTTTTTTTAAATTATTTTCTTAGCAATATTTATTTGCATTAAGATAAAAAAAACTGCTATAAAGAATAAAGTTCTGCGCTTCTAATAATCTTTCATTTCTTGATCAATATTTTCAATTATAATAATTTAAATTTTTTCTAATTTTTTGAGTTTTAAAATAAATTAAATTATAAATATATTTATTTCTAAAAGAATATTGCTTATAACGATTTTACTAATGATATATTGAAAATTATAAATTGATTTAAAAATTTTTTTTATTGAAATTTGAATTAAATTTTTATTTAATTAATTTTGAATTTAATTAATAAATTTTTTTGGATTTGTTTGGATTTTCAAGATTTTGTAATTTTTTTAAAAAATTAGGTACAAAATTTTCTGTAATTAAACATTTTATTTAGTTTATTTACGTTTTGTAAATTAAGATTAAATTATTCAAATTTATTATTGGCAACAAGTAACTTCACTGCGTATGATACGTTTTTGTTTCTATAGCTAAAATAAAACATATAATTATTGTTTAGAGCTAAACATCTTTATCGTAAATATAAAAATCACAAAGAAACTTATCTAAAAAAGATTCAAACACAAATCTGAAAATTAAATTGTTCTCTTCAGTTTTTAAAAAACAGAAATATTTGTAAAAATACTCGATTTTTACAAATAAAATATTAAAAAAAAATATTAAAATTATTACTAAACTAAAATTATTAGAAAAATATATTTAGTATTCAAAAAAATAAAATATGATATAATAACTATTAATGCTGATATAGTATTTAAAAAAATAAAAATATGACATAATAACTATTAATGTTGATATAGTCAGGAATCTTCTATTATAAAATAAAATAGAATTTTCTAACATTTTTAGCTTTCAAAAAGTAATACAACAATATATATTCGGTAATAAAGTAATTAAGTTTCGAAAAAGATTATATTTATTTTTTTTTGTCATTATTAAATACTGTTAAATGAAAAAAGATACAAAATACTACAATTTTCAATATTCTAAAATTCACGAACAAATCTGAGACAATATGCATGCTTGTTGAATAAAATTATATTGAATAATAGTATTTGCACTAAAAATTGATGTTTTATATACAAGAATATCCCCAATTCTCGAATCGTATTAAAATAAAATCGTATTGTAAAAATAATATATCGTATGGAAGATTTCCTCAATTCTCGAATTAAAATGAAATTATGTTGTAGATACTTAGATTTATTAGATACTTAGATTATTGAAAGATACTTATATTTTATTTTTGTGCAAAATCATGCATTTTTATAAAAATTCGTATTTTTCAAAAACCAAATGTGATAAAACAATTCTATTTCTAGATTCTAAATTTATAATGATTATCTTAGTATTAAAAAAAATTTACAGTTAAACAATTTAATTGAATACTATTTAATATTTAGTTCGCACAAATAGAGTTCATATATACAGATTTTCAATAAAAGTAAAACTTTCATTTTATTTACTTCATTTATTATTATTATTAACATTCGAATTTCGAATACTCAAATTTAAACATCCAAGTCTTAAGTTTCACGAATACTTGAATATTTAGGTACTAAAAGTTCTACTTTAAATTGATACTTTCGCGAGAATTGGAGGTAGCAAGATCAGCGATAACTTTCTAACGAAGCTGTTACATATGTACGTAAATGTAAACACTTTATTCCGATTACTCGGGCTCATATTTTAGAGCTTTTAAACTCTTATCGGCGCATCACAACTTGTTGTCTCCACCACTTTTTAATCCAAATATCTCGTGAAAATACACCAACATTGACCCTCATTCGTTCTCGCATCTCGGTTAATCTTCGCCGGTTTATTTCCCCGGAATTTTCGCCGTTTTAATTTATCAAAAAGAGAGAGAGAGAGAGAGAGAGAGAGAGAGAGAGAGAGAGAGAGAGAGAGAGAGAGGAACGAATAATTTAACGAGAACAAAAAAATTAAACGGACGTGAAACGCGATATGTATGCAGAATTATTTTTTTTCCATTTATCGAGATCCGATTGTGCTACTTTGTGTCTTTTTCAGCAGTAAAAGTATTATTATACTTATATGATGGAGATCATATACAAAGTATTAATATATTTGACATTGTTGAAGATTCGATTCTAAAGTCGAAACATATAAAATATAGAAGTAAAAATTTTATTGAGATTTGTTTATAGAACTTGATTTTGATTGAAAAGTAATGCAAATTTATTTATATCTCCAAAAGAAAAAGAGATATTTAAAAAAATTAAAATAGAAATAATGTTAAAATGAGAAATTTTTATCTTCATCTCATTTCATCTAATATTAAATTACTATAAAATTAAATTACTTACAACTTAATAAATAAACAATTTTAATAATCTTAATCAATTTTAATGTTTTAACTTTTAGAATATATATTGTATTCGTATAATAATTATGTAATTCTCGATTATAACTGTCATATTTATTAAAAGCATTCTTTAGATAGTTAGTGCTAAAGTCCTTAATATTGTTTCTAATAAAGTTTTTAATATAATTTCTATAATTCATAACAAATAAATATGTAACATATTTATTAGCAAATAATAATTAATATTTCAACAAAATTTATATTCATTTTATTATAGATTATAAAAATAACAGTAGAGAAATAATTCAAAATATAATATTTGAAAAAACGGCAAATAACAACAATCAAAATATCGAATATACTTTCTTGAGTACAATGGATAATAAGTTAAATTGTTTATAATTTAATAACTAACAATAAGGTTCAATCAAAATTTTTATATACTAATTTTTATGTTTATTTTCGCTTCTAAAATCAAAACTTTGCAAAAATGTTTTATAAATACGAATACGATTCACAAACTATATGAATTGTGTGAAAGAATGTGCTATAATTTATATATGGTATATATACAGTATATATATATATTTATATATGGTATATATAAATACCAAGACTGCCAGATTTTTAACAGAATGAATTTTTTTTATGAAAATGCTTGATATAAATAATTTTTTATATTCTTGTTACGATATTATGCTAATGCGTAATTACTATATTTTCAGAAATAATACGTAAAATATGAAAAAAAACTCACTACGCTAACAAAAATTTATATTATATTATTACATATACATTTTATATAAAAAATTGTATTTTTTTTAATTTATTTATTTTCATTTTATATTTTCGATTTACTTTTCTTTCTTCTTTTATACCAAAATTTTGTACTATATCCTATATAACATTTTACGTTCGTGATTATTTTTCAAATATGTTGACAAAGTTTGTCGATTTAAATCTGAAGTATTTTATAGTATGGAAAAATTTATGGAAAATTTATAAAGAAAATAGATATATAGAAAGTTTATAAATTTACATAGAAAATATAGAAAAATCGAATGTGTGATTATATTTTCGAATTATCTCTTGATTATCCTGAGGAATTAAAAACTGCGAGAATAAACTTTTAAGATTTCTTATCACGGTAGTTCTTCGCGTGATTTATTGATAATAATCAGATGTTATTCGAACTGCGAACAAATATCGAACCATGTATTCAGTCGTGACTAGAATTTCACTTGGCTTCAACGAACATCAAATTCATTTTCACGAGTTAATATAAAACCAATTTTCAAAGAATAATAGAGAGTCGTTCGATCGAACAAATCAGTTAGAAATTGATCGGAAACAAGTTAAGAAATTATATTCATATAGAAATATCTGTTGAATTGATTGAGATTTATTAAATTATATATATATAAATTTATATTAAACAATTATAATTTATATTAAATAAAAAAGAGACGAAGACAGAGAAGAATAGAGTTATCTTATTCAATATAAAATAAAGTTTTATTAAATTTGAACTATTTTTAATTCAAAAAATAATCCTTAACTATTTTTGTACATATTTTTTTTACTTTTCAGAACTTTTAACTTCCAAAAATTTCCTATAAATCTTGTACATATAATTCCATTGATTTCTTTACTCATTTTTTTCTTTATTGCAGTCTTTTATATTATTTTAAAAAATATATTTCTGTTTTAAATATTATCCGAACAAATTTTAATAATATATAATAATAATTCTTAGCTTTGCATAATATTTTTTATTAGTTGTTGTAATTTTGATTTTTATTTTAAATAAACACTCATTTTTAAATCAGTTTATTTAATATTGATCTTGATTCATCTGGATTTCAAATTTAATGAAATTTTCTCTTCTCTCTTCTCTTCGCAATAAAAATATAAGAAATTATAATAAAAACTTACTGAAGTTAATAAAAATAATTATATATAGACAAATAATATTAATATATTCATGAGATACTTTCGATTTTAAAAGAAAAAACAAACATAAAAATTGGTTTATAAAAATGTTGGTTAAAATTTATTTACTATATTTATTATGTTATAAATATAAATAATTTAAATTTAATTAGATAAAAATGGAGATAAAATGAGAATGTAGTATAGCTAAGATAAAATTGCTTATAATTTAATAAATAACTCTTAACTGACATTTTTATTTAAAATTTTTTCAATTTTTAAATTTGTTTCTTTAGAATCAGTTTAATGATATTAACACATTGTGAGCTGATAGGATAAAATTATGTTTATAACTTTTTAGATAAATTCAAATACTAAAATAAAATTTTTTTTAAAAATTTAATAAGATTAATACAATTAATAATTATTAATGAATGTAATAATAAGATTATTACTTTTGTATTGTATTATTACTTTTTGCTTGTTCATTATTTTCTAAGAAAAATAATAAATTATTAATAAATTTTAAGGAAATAAATTATTAATAAAAAAGTAATTATAAAGACATAGAGCTTGTTCGACCTATAGGAAACAAAATCAAATCTCCTATTTTTGCATATTTTGAAATTTCTCTATATATATGTAGATAAATTTTGACTCGTTATATTTTAAAGAAATATTAAATTTTCAATAATATATATATTGTATTTTTTTTCTCTTTCTTTTAAAGACAAAATTCATTTCTCAATGTTTATTCTTTTCATTTTAAATAAATTGAAAATTTTTATATTATTTCTAGTTTTATATATTATATTTTATTCATTATCAAATTGTTTTTGAACTTCTATTATTATAAATGTATTTTGTTTAATTCAATAAATTTTATAAACAGTTATTTCTTAATAAAACAAAATTTTAGCTATAGATTATATATATAATATTTTCTATAACGCAACACTAACAATATTAAAATTCTATATAGGCATGAGATAACAATTATTACACAACAATATAATTGCATATATATTAACATTTTTTAGGTAAAAAAAAAATAAAAATAATATAGAAATAGAAATAGATATTTCTATATTATAAAATATATAAATAGATATAGAATATTATATAATAATATATAATATATAAATAGATATAGAATAGAAATAGATATTTAGTTATAATATTTAATAGAATAGATATTAATTTATATGAGAAATTATTTATAGTAAACATAATGCATCTTTGTATAGTTTTAATTTGTAAATGATTATAATATTTCGATATGAAACTTAACAATTTATCGATATTAGCAAAAATTATTATATAAAAATATTATTATTATTGTATAAATATTGTAATTAATTAAATGAAAAAATTATTATATAATGACAACATTAATTTTTTTCTTTGTATCTTCTCTTCATTTCATTTCATATTTCTTGCTCTTGTCATAATTTTTTAACAAAATATCAAATAACCCATATCGAGATATATAATTTTTTCTTATTTATATTTATACAATATTTTGAAGAAATCATATAAAAATTGAAATATCCTATATAGAAACTTCAAAAAAAATACATAAACAAATAAACAATATTCAATAACATTGACATTAAATATAATTCTCTATATTTTTACATATTTCTTATAAGTATATTTATGCGAAAAAAATCAAAGATTATTTTATTGAATTTTAGAAATCAAATTTTTTTCTATTATTTTATAATGTCATATTATTTAAACATACAATAGTGATCTGAAACATATTTGTTTCTGGAAAACTACAATTTATCAACTTAACATATCAATTTTTTCTTTTTCGACTTGTGATTCGCTTTTGAGTATTGATTATTTCTATGATTCTCTTTCCCTTTTTTTTGTCTATTCCTTTAAAAAATTGCATTTACATATGATTTACAAAAATATATATGCATATATATACATATGTTCATTATGTTCTGATTTATTTATAAATTTGGTTTATAAATAAGTTTAATTAATCTCCAAATCTTCTTTTTTTTTTTACATGATCCCAAAAATATGATGTTAAAACTTTTAAGAACCATAAGAAAATTTTTTTAAAAATTCTGATCTAAAATAATAACACATTCAGTTATTTGTAATCTCCAATTCGAAGGACTTTTTGTGCAATCTCATTAGATTAAAATTGTTTAAATAAATAAAGAAAGAAAGACTATACTTAACTGATTTAATATTTTGAAATAATAATAAAATGAAGAATAGAAAAGAGACAACTATGTTTATCTTTATCTCTCTTTTTCATTCCGTATATTAAGTATTTAAAAGAATGTGACTCAAAATCTAAACAATTTCTGAAGACAGAAAAATTTTCAACGTCTTTTAAAAGTTTCCACCGATGTTTTAAGAGGAATAACGAGCTTTTTGCGAGCTTTTTTTTGTTTTAAAGAAAACTAAGAAGAAGCACTCTTTTGTATTATTTTTTTTATATTTCTTATTGTATCATTGCTCTTACATCGTGCACATTTTTTATAACACAAGTTTCTGTTTACTTTGAACACATCAAAATGGTCTTTGAAAATTATTTTCTCAGAAAAAGAATGTTGCAAACAGTGAACATAAAACAAAAAGGAAATTGCATATTTCGTCTGGATAAAATTTTTATATTCTTTACTTTTAAGAAAAAGTTAATAATTTTGTTACAATAATACAAGTTAATTTAAAGTTTCAATATAAATAAATAATAATCATAGATTTCAAAATATAAACGAATTTTATGAATTTTTATTTTTTTCTAGATACGAAAAATTGCACAAAAATTTTTAATTTTTATTCAGTAGATTTAAATTTTCTTTATCAGAATTAATTTAATACAACAATAATTAATAAGTATCATTTATTATTCCAATTATGCTTAGATTGAATTCTCTTGATATCAGTGAAAAAGAAATATTAAAATTAATGACGAAAGTTAGTATAAGTTTAATTAATTATATTTTAATTGACGATTGAAAGTAAATAAAAAGTGAAGAAGAGATTGAATTAATAAAAAAAAAGTAAAAAGTTATGAAATTTTTAATAAAATTTCTTGCATTATATAAGTCTTTGCAATGTAGGTACTTGAACATACCTAAAATCTTTTCTCAATTTCTTTTTTTTGCAATTTTTATAAAATATTATAATCATATTTATCGAATTGTTACACTGACAAAATAAATGCCAATTCACTACAATGCTAATGAAACGGAGATGTATCGCAAATGCTGACTAATCCAATTGACTAAATAATTTAATGTGCCATCGATTGACAAATGTTAATGTAGAAGAAACATAATTTTATATATATTACATAAAATCTATATTTATTGACAAAGAAAAGTTTATGTTTAATCTACCAGATTTTGTGTATACAAAATTTTGTTCTTTGTTTTTTATAATAAGTTTTATAAAATTCAAAGTAATATAATGTAATATGTTTATAATGTGATGTTATATCTAGCTGACATTGATTAGTTATTGATCGTTAGTATTTGATATTATCGTTAGATGGTCATGATGACTGAACAATTACATCGCTGCTAGATGATTGCAAGCGCCATTCTCGTTAGTATTATTTACAATATCAGATATAATTATCGAACCGAGAAAAGAAATTTATTTTAATTCTTCTTGTAAATAAGTGTCACAAATTATTAATCTTTTGTTTCTTAACAGTAAGAGAATATATAAGCAGTATTAATATTCCAAAAGATATGAAAAAAAAAGCAATAATTGCAAATATTGTAAATATAAAATCGTTTTATGTGATACAATATTGTTTAGCTTACAATGTTCATTGGCATACGTATGATGATTTTTTTAAAATTATATGATGTAATTAGATTATTATTATTAGATATAATTATTTTTTTTTGATAATTTTATTTTTTTTTTTTTTCAAGAATTTGTGTGATACGAACTTATGTGACTGTCAAATGAATATATGTGTAGTGAAATGAAATTTCATGTTTTGCGATCAAGAAAGTCAATGATTGCAAATGCAAAATCTTTGATTATGAATCATTTGTATTTTGAATCTTGAATCTTGAATCTGTATTATATCTATATAAATCTTAAAATATCAAAAGAAAATATTGAATTTTTAAAATCTTTTGTCCTCCTTATCCTTATATATAAGAATATAAGCATGTTTTACGCGCAATAACAAAGAGAATAGAGAGATTCTGCGTGCATAAGAATTGACTTATAAATTTCCTTAGTAAAAGTTTTAATAGATATAGAATCAATTTAGTTATAGTTATCAATTTAGTTATAGTTATAGAATCAATTATAAATAGCAAGATATTTGTCGAGTCCAAAGCATCATTTTTTCTATTGAACTTTGAAAATAATTTAGTCTAAAATTAAATGTGTGTTATAAAATTATATTTTCCTGATAGATATAAAATTCTAAAAAATGAATTTTTCCAAAAATAGCAATGTTATTAATTGTGTCATAAACTTCATGATATACAATTCTTAATTTATAAAATAAATCATCTATGATTTAAATATTTTTAATATTTTATTATCATGTTCATTATATCAAAAAATATTTCAAACAAAAATTGAATGATTTTATATTATAGAAAGGGAGGAAGGGGAGTCCTATTAATTCATATAATTAATATTTTTGTATATAAAAGTATTAAAAACGTATTGAAAGTTAAATTACTTTTTTTAAATTAAATCATATTAATTTTATTATATCAATCGATTCAAATCGTCATTCTCTATAAAAAATTCTTTTAAAAAGTCATTTATACTGAAAATAATGTAAGAAATATTTAAAATTTAAAATTTTAATATTTAAAATTTAATATTTAAAAAAATATAAGGTTTTGCAAAATATTAGTTATACATATTTCTAATTTATCTGTGCCATTTCATTTATTTTATATGTGAAATGTTGTTTTGAATATAAGACTATCTTTTATTTTAAAATAGTTACGATGATTCTTCATTGATTTTTTTCGTCCATACTCTTCGTATTGAATTTAAAATGTCTTATTCAGTTAATGAAAGATGTAATATTATAAACAAAATTCTATATGTGTAAAAAATATATGAGTGTTGCAAACAACACATAAACAAAATTGCATGCACGAAATCATTATAAGAATAAATATTCTAATTGAAAACATTCTGTATTCAGACAATTTTTTCAATATATTTAAAGTAATTGCAAGTATACTGCTCAAGAATAAATATAGAAGAAGTAAATCACAAATAAATATAGAAAATGAAGTAAACATTTTAATTATGGTAAATATAGATCTACATATCAATACACAAGAAATAAATTAAAAAAATAAGTATTAGTTAAACAAACATGATATGAATTCTTTGCAGATATATATATTTCATTCATTTCCTCTATATTTACATAAATTGCACAGAAATGATTTTCAAAATAAAAATAAAATTTCCAAACAGAATAAATTTTTATCAGTGGAGATTATTTCAAAATTTGATGTTTTTAATGTTTCACAAATAAGACAATATTTACAAATGACACATTTAATTTTAAAAATCTCATTAATAGTCTATTGATAATCCAAAATGGTTTCAAGTAGAACATTAAAGATAATGAACGTTAATAATATTTTGCCGGTTTAATTTTTCTTTGTTTTTCTTTTTTTTTTTATAGAAGAAGTTCTATTTATGATATGTATGAATATGTATAAATATACGTATAATATATACGATGATTTCGAAATTACAGATCGAAATTTTCCTTCTTACTAAATAAAAGTGTATATATTCAGTGACCAATCCATTCATTTGAATTTTTAATAGATTTTTTTTATGGAAATTCTAAAAATAAAATTTATATAAATGCATCAATAATTCCTAATTATACGAAAACAGATTATTGAACATTGTAGAAGATTATTGAAAAGTATAACACTTAAATAGTATAAATGTTAAATAAATATAATATTTTTTCAGGATTAGCATACAAAAATATTTAAATGTCATTATTTTGAATTTTTGAATATTTTATAATACTATTGAATAATACTTGTAATATATAATAAGATAATATGAAGTAGATTTATTAAAAATATTATTTAACAAAAGAACATTCATCAATATAATTAAACATGAAATGTTTTAAAATGAAAGCCTGAAAAACAAAACACGTTTCACATTTGAAATAATAAATTCGAAATATGTACAAATAATATTTCGTAATATTTTACATTTTATTTAAAATATCTCTTACATTTGATTTTTCGCTGTAAATAGCTTGAGTTTTTCATAAAGAATGAAAATCTAAATCAATTGATACAATAAAATTAATATTCCATTTAAGAAAACCAATTTTTTTTCAAAAATGTTTAATATATTCTTTAATACAAAAATGCTAATTAAATGCTCTCCTTAAAATTATATCAAAAATATTTTAGCACTTTATTTTTCTAGCTCCAGATACTATACTATAATATTATACATATAATTCTATATATTCCAATTCTTATATAGCGAAATAGCAAAAGGTATAAACCAAATTAATATTTGTGATTATTTTCGAATTGCAATAAGACAATATAATAAGATTTGAATCATGCTTATAAGAGATGTTTAAATCAATGCTTGTATTTTTGATTTTTCTTATTATTGTCTAAATCAAAGTACCATAACCCACCTTCATACAGCAAAAAATAATATGAAATAATCTTATATTTATTCATATTATATCGTTATATTTCAATCTATGCTAAGATGCAAATGTTTCATATTGACTAATGATTTCATGAATTTGTGAAATATGATTATAGAAAAATTAGAAATCAATAAGTATGAACATGAATTTATAGTGAAATTGCATAAAAAAGCAAAATCTTACAAAAAAATTGCAAAATTTATAAATAGAAGCAAATCGACTGTAATTAAAGAATAAAAAAATGAATAAAGTATCGCAAATCTCATACAACTGAAAAAATTATGAAAAGAAATTTATTATACGAAAAATTAAAAAAAAAAATCTATATATTTCTATTCCAAAAAAGTTTTAAAAGTTCAAAATAAATATGAAAAAAAGATTAACTGTTTTTTTAAAAATAAAAATAATTCCTTCTGATGAAAATAAATTCAATCTTTTTGATTTGAATGGACAGTATTATATAAAAAAAATGCAATTATAAAAATAAAATTTACTGCCAATAATAAAACATAGAGATATACTCTATAATGATGGCGGAATGAAATCGGAAATTTAATTTTCATTGATGAAATATTAGATAAATATAAATCTCAATGTTTTAAAACAAAATTTAAAAAAGTGCAAATAAACTGAATTTATGAAAAATTTTTATTTTCAACAATACAACAATCCAAAATATTCTGCTTGAATTGTTGTAAAGAATAGCTGTTTTACAATACGCTTCATGCATTAAAAAACTTCTTTACAAAATATCCAGATGTCAATCCGATAGAATTAACACCAAAATAATATTAAAAAAATATATATATATTTTTTCATATTTTTTTTTAATATCATTTTTATTTATATGTATATATTATATTATTAAACATGTTTATATTATAATAATAATACATAATGATTCGAAAACTTTCGTAAGCAATTATGTTTAAAGATATAAAATAAAATTAAAGTATAATAGATAAAAGTAAAAGTAATGTCATTCAAAAGAGAATTTTTGTGCTTATAGTGAATAAACAATGTATAAAATTAGTTTTGAAAAAAAATAAAGTTACATTTATCGATTGGTGAGATTTCAATTTCTGCTCCTGCCATCATAATCAATTGTGATGTTGAATCTCTATAATGTTTATTCATCTATTGAATAAACACAAATTGCACACAACCGAATTACTTATCACAATATCTTCTAAATTAATAATTTTTGAATATAAATATTTGTTTAATACATTTTTATATAGAATTTTGCTATATTAAATAACATATTAAAAAAATAGATAATTCTATTTATAAAAAAAACGAAGTTGATCTTTATTTATATTTCTATAAAAAATTAATAATTAAAATAAATTTCGAAACTATTTAATATCCATTCAAATATTTTTCGCTGCAAATAATGATAATAATAAAAATTAAAATAAGATAATTCCAAAATAAGGTGAGACATTTTTTTTTACAATTATAAAATAACAAATGATACTTTTATATCTATAGAATAGATATTTTTCAAAGTAGACAAATATTTTCTAAAAGAAAAATTCAATTACAACTAAAACATATAATCATACTGTTACAAATTGTTTATTTTAAAAGCGATATAAATTCTTTTGAAAAAAATGAATTCTTTATTCATAAAGAATTCGAATTTAAATTTTAAAATATTTGTTTGTTTTAATTATTTAGAATTTCATTAATAAACGAATAGAATAATTTAAATTGGAATTGTATAATTATTTATTTCGAAAATATAATAATTCAATTCTCTTCTATAATCTAATAATTAAAAAAGAAATAATAATGTGGAATAGAAAATAACGAAATATGGAGATTTTGTTTATTTTTCAATTTTATTTTTCAATTTCTATAAATTAAAATTTACAAAATTAATTTACAATTTACAATTTAGAATTTCAACAAAATTACAAAAAAAGAATGAAGAATAAGTAAACTAATTTAAAATATATTAGATGAAGATCAAAAATGCTTGCAATTTTGTATAAAATTTTGTTAATAAAGGAGATTTGTTAATAAAGGAATTTAAAACTCTAGATTTATTATCAATCAAAAACTATAAAAATTTGAAAATATTTAAATAACATCTTTATATAAAAATATTAAATTATATATACGAAAAATATAAAAATATGATGTAGTTATTGCTTTATATATTTTCTATGTATCATGAGTATTTCAAAATACTTCCACATAATATGTGGAAGTATTATATTTATATTATATTATATATATATTGTAACACTAAATAAATATTAAAATTAAATAATCATAATTTGTTTTTTCTGCACTTATTTATAAAAATTGTTAAAAAAAATCTTAAATCATTAAAATTCTATAAATTATAAAATTCATAATTTTAAAAAATTGATATAAATCCATTCATGAAAAAAAAAATTATATAATTAATATATTAATTCTTGCAAAAAATTATTTAATGAATGTATATTTATTCAAACATGTAAGTCGTAGACTATGAATAAACTTTATCAAATTTGATTAATCGATAAAAAAATAGAACAAAGAAAATGGATATATCTCTTTCAAAATAAACAGTCCAATTTTATTTGTAATAAATTATATAAAAATTAATAATTTTGTTGAAAAACTATATATAGTCCATTTCAATCAATTCTATTTTGTATTATTGACATTTCAACGATATTTTGAATATCAACGTAATCAATATTTATCAATAGGATATCAATAATTATATTATTATAGGATATTAATTGTATATGAACTATGATAATTAAATTATTAATTAAAAAATTATATATATCTTATTTATATATATACTTATACATATATAATTATCACATATAATCTACTTATACATATATATATATATATATAATATTTTCTGACACTTTTTTATATATATATATATATATATATATATATATACTTATACATATTATTTTACATTATATTACATTTAAAATTGATCATTATGAATGGAGATGAACTATGTATATATATATATATATATATATCAATTTTAAATTCATCTTCAATTCTAAATTTCACAAGAAACAGAACGAAATCTCATCACCACGAACATTTCATCATAGAATCGCAAGAACAAGATATCGGACAGCACATCCAAGAATGAGAGTCAAATAAGGTCTTGCGGTCTTGCGATTCAACTCCTTTTCCACTTCCTCGATCATGATTCTTGTCCAATATGTAGCACAGCGTCCAATCCGCAAACTTTCCATCAATGACAATCGCCAATAGCCTCCAATGAAAGCCTAGCAAAAGAAACCGGAAGTGACGATGCGCGTATCATCTGGCCCGTTTTAACTGTGCAACCACCACGATTGGAAATGAGAAAGGAACGAGAATGAGGAGGAAAAATAGAAAGTAAGGTTTACTTATTGGATTTCAAGGCAAGAGGTCTCTTAAGATCGAGTAGAGAAATATTAGAACATATACAATAAAACAAGTTCTGGTGGAGGAAAGGATAGCGAAGCTGAGATCTGAAAGATAGAGAAACTGAGTAGAAGAAAAAGATACACAGAATATTTTTTTAGCTTTTCTCTTTTTTGACTTCTTTAGATATGGATCGAACAAAAATGATAAAATTTTTAATTGTTACATTGTTTCTGATATTATAAATGTATAATATATCTAATAAATAGTAGAAAAATAATTAACTTGAAGTTAATTGAATATAATTAGATATAATTATAATTAGAATATAATTAGAATAATCACTAATATTATATCATTTTATCATGAAAAGAATAAATTGCGCATTACGATGAATTGTGCTTCAATATAATTTGAATATTTTTTTCTTATAAAGTCAACAAAATACATTAAAATTATTATAAAACCTTCGAAACAATTATATTAAAAAAATAAACAACTTATTATTAAAAATTTAAATTAACGAATATAAATATTAAAAATGATTAAAAAGTCAAAAGATAACAATCAATTGCAAATTTTAATTATGATAATTTTAATATTATTTTCAAATAGAGAAAATATATTGAATTTGAATCAAACTTTGTTTAATATTATTTTCAATAAAGATATAAACTATATAATTCAATCCAAAAATAAGTCATCAAAAATTCTATCTTTTATAATAGCCTAATGTTATAAAATATAACGTTATAAAATAATGTTTTGATATAAATAATTTTTCAATTAATATTATTTTTTTATCTCAATTATTTTTATCAAGAAAAAAGTGTCAGAAAATATACGTTTGTTGTATAAATGGAAAACTTTTATCTTTAAAGAAAATTGAAAGAAGTTCTAATTTTAACAGAAACATTTACAATCAGAATAAAGATTTTCATATCTTATCTTATTAAAATTTCAACTAATCTAAATATTCTAATTTTAATGAAAATTTGTAGAACATAATAAGTTATATATGGAGCAATATTTTTGTCAATGACAAAACTTTTCAACAGTAAGAGAAGCTGAAATCAACTCTCAAAATTTTATTAACATTTTGTCAAGTTTTAAATATTATTTACAATTTACACAATTTATACAATTATACACATTTATACAATTTTAAATACACATTTATCTTTTGCATCAGAGTTGAAAAAGAAAAGAAAAACATATTAAAAACTTTGAACATTAATTTCACTTTCTTAAAATAATATTTCGATAAAAAGATAATAGTATCATATATTTTGTTATGTTGTAAATATTCGCAAAGTTTCATTAAAGTGAAAAAATTTATTTAAAAAATTAAAAAATAAAAATAAGAATATTGGTAATAATTTTACATTTATAATCTTAAACTAATATAACCATCATTTTTAAATAAACTTTTCTATTTATTATATATTTAATGTATTACAAAGAAATTTACGAATATTTATAAATAATACAAATTGATTTTATATGGAAAAATTTGACATTTGACATTATTTGACATTATTTAATAAAAATTATAAATCTTTAATGTCTTTTTTTTAAATAGCCTGAATGTAATAACAATGAAAATCAAAAATGAATATACACAAAAATGAATATACATATGAAATTCTATATTATATTTATAGCATATGTCACAAAAACTAAGGTTGTAATGTTATAGTACATGATATTTGTAATATCACAATGATATATAATACTTATTTTAATAAAAAAATATTTATGTTTCCAATGTTTTGAAAACAAATACTTATCAGAAATAGGTTCCTTACGAACACATCAAAAGTAAATAAATATACGCAACAAAATTATAGTTAGTCTATTATGAAAGATAATCGGATAAAATAGTTTTCTAGAAACAATAATTTCTAATAAATGTGAATTCAGTGTTTTATCAGTGTTGATTAATTTGAAATACTTGTGCATAAATAGAATTATGAATGAAAAACATACAGAAATTTCAAAAGAATGAAGAAACTTATTATTAAATCAAGAAATGAAAGAAACTCATTTTAAGAAATAGGAAAAATAGCAAATCGTTAAAAAATTGGTTAAAGAACTGTAAAAAAAATCATAGACATGAAAATATAAAAAATATAAAAAACTTTCCTCGATCATCCGAGAAAGTTAAATAAAACAGATAACCAATTAATTATAATGATAATTAAAAAAAATTCCATTATGAATGCAGTTTCATTCAAAAAATATCTGGAATATAAGAAAATTTATAGAGTATAAGTAGAATATAAGATTCATCATATACATGGATGTATTCCACGCAAGAAACCAGCGATAAGTGCAAAGTATCGCTGATCGTTTTGCGATTGTAATTCATAAGAAGAAATTCATAAACAAACTAATCGAATTTTATAATATCGTGTTATTCACTAATAAAAGTAAATTTGAAATTTTTAGAAGAAAAAGGCAACAAAAAATTTCAAGGAAAAAAAATACGGAATTAGAAACAAAAAATCTTGTTAGCATTGTGGTGGTGATAATATTATGAATATATATATATAATTATAGTGGTAAAGCATGATCGCCTTTGAAGTCGGGGAATTAGGTTTCATTAACAAAACCTATAAATAGATTTCAATATTTAAATTAAATATTTCAAAAACAAATTTAGCTGCAAATATTACAAAAATTTAGTTGTCAGATTTATGGATTTTTCAGCAAAATCGAGATCCTAAACATATAACAAAGATTATTCAAAATTGATTGCAACAAAATACTTCAAATCAACTGAATTCTTTATCACAATTCCCAAATCTTAATGCAATAGAAAATTTGTGAAAAATATTAGATTTGAAATTATGCAAAATAAAAATTATGAATAAAGAAAACCTTAAAATTGAACTACTAAAAGTGAAATGGAATGTTTTTATTTCAACAATATGTAAATTGGTTGAATCTATGCCAAAACAATTAGCTGCGATAATTAAAGCTAAAGATGGATCAACAAAGTATTAAATGTACATAATTTTATTAATAAATAAAAATAAATCATTTTTAATTAGTTATGTATACTTACTTTTAATTTATAGATTCTCAACTATTTTATATTATATCTCAAATATTACTTATTGAATTACATTTTCTATTTCTAATTTCTACACTTCATTCTACACTTTATGTTTTTCAAATAACTCTTCTTCATTAATATAATATATATGCAATAATTTTAAATAAATGCCGTTTATATTCACTTTTGACTGTTATTGTATAGATATAGATACTGCGTAATTTGTACTGTAGAATTTTATGAAGTTAATATTACATATATTATAAATGTTTTTTATTATTTTTATGTACAAAATCTATCTATGTATTGATATTCGTATTCTGTATTTTTAATTAAAGAATATTCTATATTTTTTGAATTAATTATTTTCTTCATATCTTGCAATTTTATCTTAACGTCAATATTATTTTTTACAATTAAACTAGCGATAACGAAGAAGATAATGATTACACCCACATTACATGCGAATTAACATGCAGTTAAACTTGGTTCATTTATAGTTTCCGACAAAAATTGAATTTTAAGTAATTTTAATTCCTGTTCTAATTCGATCGTTACACAACACAGAGCTTCATTTCGCGAAGAAATTGTTAGTTTGATTTCTGTTTCTCTCTCTTGTCTTTGTTACAAAATTCGTTTTATTTAGAGTTAACAGAGTTACTTCTTGAAGTAATCCTCGTGAAACTGAGAAGCATGGCAATTTTTATTTAAATGGAATGACAGAAAAGTTATGAAAAAATATGACATTGAAAATATAGAAAAAATATATAGATAGAAAAAATATTTCTCATAAATATAACATTTCTCTTAAAACATTTAACAAAGAATATAGGATGAGTTGCGTAAGGATAATATTGTTTTAAAAAATTCTTAGAATCTTTTACAGGCATTTGTATATTTTTTAGAAACTTTGGAATATGAACATGATCTTGAGACTTAAGATGATATTTTCCAATCTTAATGGTAATCAGCATATTTTTTTATATTTCAGAAAATTTATTACAAATGCGGATCAGTTTTTCTAAAAATAATAAATTTTATGGGCGATATAGTCCCCAATTTAATTTTAAGATTTTCTTTGAGGTATCTCATAACCAGAAGGTTGTTCATGGCCATTTATACGTGAGACTCTGCGATTTTCTAAAATAAATATGGAGAGGATTTCAAAGAACACGAATATTTGTAAAATTCGAAAAAAAATTAAAAAGTTAGAACTTTTTGAATTTTTGAATTATTCAAATCATTAAACAATCCGGACTAAGAAAATAATTCTAATCTTTAAACTATTTATAATTTTATATATTATATTTATTATATATTATATATTATATTTATTATATATTAATTTTAATTATTAGAATATTTTTAACTATAAAGTAATTTTAACTTTGAAATTATTTTTATTAGAACGTTTTGTATTGAACTATTCGAATTAATTGAACTGGATTAAAAAAAATCAATCTTGAACTTTTTTTGATTGAATTAAGAAAACTGTTTGTGAACTCATATATTCATTGGCATATAGACTTTGCTTTTGATCATTTAAAATAGAATTTAAACTTTGTAATAAATCAATTTTATAACTCTATCAAAAAAATGAAGTTAACAGTTTCTCAAAATAAAATCAAAGATTATAACTAATTCAGTTTTTTTTGTTATTTTGGTTATTTTATAATAATCAAAAGCAACATTCATATATTTTTGTATTTTCATCATATATCCTATTTTTAAATAATCAGTTAAGATGAATAAACTAATTCATGTGTAAAAGCTATTATAAGCTAATAAATAATAAGTGTTTCAAAAATAACAACTTATTCACATTAAAATGAGTGAATCGATCATTTGCTGAATCAATTGTTTCATTATCTTAATAATAATAATATAAAATATTATATATATTATATATATGTTATTATAAATATTATATGTATATATATGTATATGAGAAAGTGTAACAAAATCTTACAAAATGAAAAATATATTATATACGGACATTAATAATTGAAAAAAAAATAATTTAAAAAAATCTTATTATATAAAATAAAAAATTATATAAAGATAACAATTTAAAAGAAATTAGCATTAAAAGAAGAAGGCATATACAGGACGTTAATATATTCATAAGATATTTTTCTATCGAATTTAAAAATTAAAAAAAAAAAAAAAAATTGATATATAAAAATGTCTTGAAATTTATTTATTAAATTATAAACAGTTTAAGTTTATCTTAAATGAAGCGAGATAGGAACAAAATTCAATAGCAATTTAACAGAAATAAAACATTTATTTGTTTCCTCTAACATAAACTTCAATATTTCAAATATTCTATATATATTTATATATAAGAATTGATCATTTGATAGTGAAAATATGAAATATAAATGCAATGGAATGCAATCGAAATTTTTTTTTAATATAATTATATTGAATCTATCATTATGAAATTAAAATTGTTATTTCATATTTATATTTTTAAAATTAAAAGAATATATTAATTGTTTTATTTTATAGTACAATTTCATAGTATTTGATGAGATTTTCAATATAGTTGTCAACAGTTATCAAAAATTTAAAAAAATCCCTAACCAATTAAATAAAGAATATAAAATAAAAATAAAAAAATCTATATAATAAAAAAAAATAAAAACAAGAAAATTCCATATTTATATTTAAATCTGTCATTCATATCTCCATAAAAAATATATAAATATTATATATATATAATATATATAATATTAATAAAAACTTTTTAAATTAAAAAAATGCAGTCATTTAAATAATTTTTTAAATTTATTTTATATTATATTTTCATTTCATTAAAAATTGATACAAATTTTAAATTTATATTACTTTGTTTGTATAAAATATAAAACTTTTTGTGACTTTTCATTGCCGTATAATGTGTTTCATATTTATATAATAGCTATCCAATTTATACGTAAATGATTAATGTAAAAAATATATATTAAGGAACAATACAAATATATTTTCTTTTCTTCCAATAAGTGTTTTCATTATAAATTAAATTTATAATATTAATGATATTAGTTATAATATATTACTTATATAAATTAATTAAAAAATTAATAAATATCTAAATATGATAAATATGATTTAGTCATAAGATTAAATAAATAAAAGCATGAAAATTAAAGCATAATATTTTATAACATCAATATTTGATACACTTTACAATAACTAAGAATCATATTCGAACAATTAACACATTAATTTATTTCTATTCATTACTATTATATTAAACATATATGATTAGCTTATAAACTTCTTTTGTTATTTCTATTAATATTTCAAATTTTTTAAACATTTATTGTATAAAAATATTTTTATTAATAAAAAAAATAATAAAATTTAACGTAAATATTTTTTAAAAAATAATATATTTGTTTTAAAAAATAAAAAAGATATTAGTTTGATTCAATGAAAATTTGAAAGATTTATCTTATTGGACACAATAATTAGTTTTTTTACTCTATCATTATTAATTTTTATCCTTCTATTTATCATTTGATTTATCATTCTATTCTAAAGGATAATCTTTTTAAAATTTTCAATTTATTATAAGATAAACGTATTTTTGAAAATGTTAAATCTATTATTCATATCGTTTATATATATATTTATATTACGATTATCGTTTTTATATATATATTTCCTCTCTTCCTATATTTAGTGTTTTAAAAATAATTATTCCAGAAAACAAAATATATTTTTACACTATAAGTGATAAAGTTAAATTATTCTCGATAAACTTAAATTCTTTCTAGATAATACTGATGATTAATCGATATTTGTATTGCCCAACGATAATACAGCAGTTTATTCCGATGATATCACACAATATTGATTCGATTCTGGTCAGCTTTTACTTTGTTTCGAACACTGTTTGAAATTGCCAGATACTTGTTTCTTTCATAAAAATACCAATTTCACCAAGTTTTTTATATAAAACTACTTTTAACGTTACAGTCCAAACTTACGACCTAAAGTTAAAAGAACTTTTTACAGCAATTTGATAGTAATTGTTATAAACATTCATTTGTTTTTAATTTTAGGAATATCACAGAATTGTCTTTCAAAGTTCGAATCTTTGTTACATTTAAAAGATTTTATCGTTTAATTTTTTTTTCATTATTTTTTTCATTTATTTCATTATTTATATATTTATTAAAAAAATTAATTTTTTCTAAAAATAAATATATAAATAAATAAATTTATTAAAAAATAGAAGAAAAATCTTTAACAATAATAAAATCTTATATAACAATAAAAAATGAAAAAAAAATTTGTCATATTTAAAGTATAGATACTCACATTTTTGAACCTGATAATACATATTTCACTAAATATTATTTTTGATCCTCTATAGAACAATATGTATGTTACGTATGCGTTATTTCATACTTTTATTAACTGACAATATATTATTATCATTGGTAACCATGATAATCGGCAATATAGAATCTCTATGAAATTATGCTATAAATGATGATTCCACGTGCAAAAATGAATCGATAAAAAAGAATAACATATTTTTGTAAAGCTTCTCTTTCAAGTAATTTAATTAAAGTAAATTAAATTAAAAATTTTTTAAATACAAATAAAATTAGTTATTGGATATAAATGAATTATCGATAAAATATAAGTTAAATAGATAAATATAAATGTAAATTAAGATATATATCAAAATAAACAAAAAATATAAAAAAAAAAGTTTTATCGTTTTATATCGTTATATTCTTGTTTATGAAAAAATCAAGATAAAATATTTACAGTCGTATAAATGACAAATTTTTAAATTTAATTTTTTTGAAAATATAATTTATAAATGGAAAAGCTTTTCTATATTTTCTTCACATATAGAATTATCTCCTATCGATCGTTCAATGTTTAATCGGAAATTAACACTAATTTCAATTTAATTCGGAATTAACATTTTCTTGTACTTGAAAATTTTTCAAATTTGATTTATTTAAAAACGAATCTTCAAATGAAAACCTATTCTTCTTTTTTTTGCATATAGAATCATCACTCATCTATTTATATTGTAATTTCAGGGACACTGTATAATCACAAGTTTTTAAAATATCATTCTAGAAATATAATTTTAATATTTTTTTAAACAAATTATTTAATAGATTAATTATTATTTTTAAAAATCATTATTATTTTTAAAAATTATTTTTCATAATCCTTATATCCTTGAGATAATTTAACTTTCTCTTTTTAACAATTTTTTTAACTTTTTTCATTTAGAAAATTTATTTAAGTTAGTTTTTACTTTTTCAAAAATTGTGCTATATAAAAAATTTTATAACAAAAAAATATATGATAATTCTTTGTTGAATTAAAATATAAATTTAATATATTAATATTAATTACATTATTAAATTTTTGTTGTGTTTGTTATAATGAGAATTGTTATAATGAGAAGAACATTTTTATGTTTTTTTTTAATATAAAATTTGTTTTTTAAAGCTATATATTTATTTAATTTTGCATTACAAACTACAATTCTTATGATTTAGTTTTGTTTTAAAAATTTATAAATAAATAATTTTTGTAATTGTAATAAAATTTTTAAAATATAATTTATAGAATTTAATATAAAGATCATTAGTTTATAAGAATTTATAATATATTAATTTATAATTTATAATTTATAAAATTTATAAGACCAAGAAAATTGAAAAAAAATATGATTCTTGATTTATGCACATGGTAAAAATTCTTTTCAACTTGTAATTTAAGCGAATATTATTTTATTATTTGAATTAATATAAATATTTTATTTTATTAATATAAATATTTTATTAATTAATATAAATTTTTTATTTTGTTTTAGTAAACCAATAAACATTTGTTAAAGAATAATTATTTGTTCAAAATTATGAAAATTAATAATTTTTCAATATATTTTTTTATTGTTTCTATTATATTTTCAATTATAATATTTTTTTCTTATAATATATTATGAATTATTAATGATTTTTATATTAAAATATATAATATTAATATTATTAATATTAAAATACATTAAGTAATAATGTTCACAATATAAATGTACAAATTAAAAATACTCAATAATAATATAATTTTTTTTAATGTATTCCATAATACTAATTATTTAATAGTAATTTGCTTAAAAATATAAGAAAAAGTATAATAAAGTACATAAAATTAATGAAAATAATTTTAAAATTATTTGTATAATAATAAAAAAGATGTTATTCCTAAACTATTCTCTACCATTATGTTTCGTTCCATCTTAATGTGCACATTTCCATAAAATTCGAATCGATGATAGGTGAGCAAAATTCGTCGGATAAGTCGAAACGATCAAATAGTAGTTTCTAACAGAATAGAATCATGATCTGATTATGGACAGTTAATAGGACGCAATTAGTAACACGATCCTAGTTAAGTGGCTCTCAAAAGTGATGGACCAAACTCACTTCTACACCTAGCCTCGATTATCTTGATATTATGAAATTTAATATTCCACTGATCTAACCGAGATCTGATCTAGATTTAACCCAACTTTAATCCCAACTTAAGGCAAATTCGTTTCAAGCACAGTGCCCCTAACAAAGGCTCAACGCGTATATCTAAGGCAGACTGGAGTCCAAAGCGGAATCTAGACTTAGGAGACAACCTCTACTTAGCCGCGCCGATATCGTGTTTTCTGTATACTTAATCTACAAGAAACAGGATTACAGAGAGACAATTCACGATTAAATCAATTCTACGCAACGCAAGCACCGATCAACCGTTTCATCTTCTACTCTTCAAATACAGAAATCGTGCATAGTACTCTGATCAATTAATTCTACTAGTGTTGCTCTTGAAGAACAAGTCATCCTTGTCTATTATGTCTTATTATTTCTCATGAATTGTACATATTAGTTTAGATTGGAAATATTGCTATTCGATTCGTTGAGTGCACAAATAGATGAAATATACAGAGAAAAAATAAAAAATGTTGTATGTATATTTTATCTGGGAATTATATTTGTGTTATTATATCCAAATATTAATTCGAATAATTTCCATTTTGTGTAATAAATATTCAGATTTCGAGATAATAAAATTTAGAAATAAATATAATAAGAAGTAGAAACTTCATTAATTGAATGTTTTATTAACCAAATATTCTGTTATTTGAATTATAGTATATTATCTTTATTTTTTTTTTTTAACATAAACATTTTTCCTCGTTGCAAATAAAATTTAATTTGATATTGGATATCTTAATATAAACAATACAATAATATAAATATACTTAGAGTTAATTATTGAAATGAAATCTGAAATACTTAAAAAATTAGAAAACGATCAAAGAATTGATAAAAATATATAAACTAGAAAATCTATAAGCACGACTCGATTAAGTTACGCGCTTCGTGATTCGAGGCACTATTTCTTGTTAATAATTCATTAAGAAAGCTTTAAAAAATTTTTGCAGAAGAAAATGTTTAAAATTAGCTCAAGATTTTCCAATTAACATGGATATTTCCATAGTCTTGGGATATTCTATATATGAATATGTAGAAATAAATAGCGTTTAAATTAAATTGCACTATATACAATGTACGAAATTTCTTAAACTAAAAAAAAATATAAAAATTTAAAAAATTAAAAATTTTAAATTTCTTTATAAAAAATTAATTTTGATTTATAGAAAATATTCAATATTTATCATTGAACTAATGAATTTTTTAAATAATGTAGTATTTCCATTATTATATATTGATTATTTCATCTTTACGCGAATTCTAAAAAATCTTCTTGAACGAGAATTCAAGTTATATATTTTCTAAACGATAAAGTTCTAATAAATCAATTCAAAATTCGTAATTGCAAATACTCATCAATTACACGCCATTGTTTAGAAGATAAAAGCGATAATTAGTATTAACACCAGTTGTCGTAAGTTAAAGCACATATATACATATAAATCTCATATCATAAGTGAGTATAACAGAGATTACTCTATTTCTTCCTAATACCTTTCACTTTTTCATGAATAAATTTCACGTCGACTTTTGTGAAAATTCGTTCCATATATTTTATCGTAAAAAATGTTTCAACAATCACAATAGATTCCTATTCTATAATTGCTAATTTAAATTGTTATTGGATTTTCGGTTAAAATTTAAAAAAACGAATTTGACGTCTAGAAATTTTTTCATTGATTTTTAATTTTTAATAGAAATAAAATCAAAAATTTTTTTGTTTTTGATTTCCGCTTTATTTTGATTTAATGAATTGGTTTTAAATTTTTAAATATCTATAGACGAATATCTTATATATTATAAAAATTACAAACTTAATATAAAAAATATCAATAAATCAATAATAATTAATTTATTAATAATAATTATTGTATAAGTTAAAATTAAATAAATTAGATTAATAATAAAACTAATTTATAATTTAATAATTATAAAATTAGAATTATTTAAATATATGATTATTTATATATAGTATTATATATAATATATTATATATATAACTATTATATATAATATAATTTTTTATATTTTAAATTTGTCTTATATTTTATATTTTATATTTTAAAAGTTTTATAAATAAATATAATTCAATGTCTTATTTGAATCTTTACAATTATTTTTTAATCTATTTGTTATTCAAAAAATGTTTTTAAACAACAAATGGAATTATTCCCAAGGAAAACAATTTTTAATAATAAATATTTTTTAGATAGACGTTCCAATATTTCAAAATAATCTTCGTTTCTTTTAAATAAAATATAATAAAATAATATAATGTTTAATACATTAGTCGATGCAGTTATTTTTTTAAGATAAAATTAAACAATATAACTAATATTAATATATTAAATTTAGTATCAAAAAAAACAATATTTCTTTTACTATAATATTTTTTAAATGGCAAAATCTTTGAAAATAAATAATTAATATTAAACAACTTTTCTAATTGAAATAAAAATTTGTTAAATAGTTATCTCAATCAAAAAAAAAAAGAGATGATCTTCTATTAAAAATTTATAGAAGAAAATACTTTTAAAATATTTTTAAAATAAGATTAATTATGATTTTAATAACAGTTTCTATGTTAAAGTTAGTAATTTGTATCCTGTAAGTCTATACTGGTTTAATTGTAACTGATAATTATTGAATCAAAAATTATCTTATTTTATCTCATTGATTGAGTTTTTTTTTTAGCAATCAATATATTTTTTTTCAAATATAATATTTTTTTTCAAGTATAATATCAAAATGTTTATTCCCTTCATGAATCGAATTTTGAAATTAATCGTATATAATCCAATTAAAATTATCAAAAATTTAAATGTTTATCAGTTTCTAAATTAAATTACATTATACCATGCCTGACAAAATCTTCGGAATGTGATACATCGATTATATTCGATGAAAATGCAAATATCATCCTTTTCGCGCTGCATCGCTGACTCATGATTCGAAACTGCTGAATAATCCAGGATTAATCGATGATTTTTAAATCATCGCACAATTAATCTCATCATTGATTAAAATGCCAATACAAGAACACCATGTTGTCAAAGCGGCAAAATCATATATATATAATAAAATGGTTCGCATTAATTTTCGATTAACGAGCGGAGTTCTCTAATTAGACGTGGATTAAAATCATGAGGATCGTAAGTCGAATAAAATGGAGATAATGCATGTATTTCTATTCGATCATCTTAAATTTATATATAATTTATAGTTTCTTATTACGCGTTTTGATCATATCACAACATCAATATAAATTTTGCTTTGCTGGAAATGTTTCATATTTTTACAGTAAGCATAATTAATGTTTTAAATTTTTTATTTTTTTTTCTTATATTGTTTGAAAAAATTGAAACGAATACATATAAAATCTATATGATTGTTTTTTCTTTTTTTTTCTTTTTTTTTTTATTAACTGGATAGTCTTAAGTGGAATTTTTTATATAAGTTAAATACTAATATTTAAAGTGATTTAGATTAATCAAGGAAGAAATTTTTTAACCAAACATAATATATGACATGTCTGTTTTATCTAAATAATGAAATATGTTTTAAGAAAAGAATGTTATAAAAAAATATTCTTATAAAAGTTGTTTAATATAAAAAAATACATCATGCAATATTAATAGTTTTGCTATAAATTGACGCATCAAAAGTCAATTTTAAACGGAATTATATAATTTTTATTTTATAATCATTAATCAGCATTAATCAATATAATTTCATTAATCGATATTCCTGCAAAAAAATATTTAATTATTTATTTTGACAATTTTTATTTTAGGAATTATTGTTTATTGTGTGAACTTAAAGTTTATAAAACTTACCATGTGAAAAATAAGAACGACATAAAGTGATATTTTATTTTTCATGGAATATTTTATAGAATATTTCTTAGAATATTTTATAAAAAAATTATTATAAATTATAATTCCTCATATTTTCTCGATATCTTCTTCTAAATAAAAAAAAATTTCTAAAAACATTTTTTTCATAACATTCTTTTTTTAAAAGATATTTCACTATATTTAGATAAAACATATCTATATATATTTAAATTTAAAAAAAATTAATCATTATTATTATAAATTTCTAAATGTACACTTTTATTTAAGTTCTTTTTTACAATAAATAAAAAAATATTGCTGACGTATATTGCTGACGTATACAATTAATTTGTAATAAAATATAAAACTAAAGCAAAATATACAAAAGCAATTTAAAATATAAAATATATTCAATAAATTTTATTCAATAAATACATATAAGAAAAATTAATACATTGAAATGAAAAAAAGTAATTTTTTTCTAAAAATATTTAATGTTTGTAAGTATAAAAATAAATAAAATATGTTTAAAAAAATTGTATAACTATGAATTATGCCATGTAAAAAGAGATTCAAATATACCATATTATATGTAAATAGCATTTAATTTATTTTATTATTTATAAACTTAATATGAATTTAAAAAAAAATGATTTGTCTCAACTAGAATTATTTTAATGAATTATTTTTTTCTTTCCTTGGCAAGAAAAATAATCGTAAAAATCTGAAATAAAAATTGACATCATGTTTCATAAATTACATATATAAATAATATAGATAACATTATTTGAAATATTATTTCAAGTTATCAGAAATATTTATTTTGTGAAATTGACTTTATATATTTATGAAATAAATAATATGTTATTTGGAATAATATCATTTTATAAGTGTGCATAAATCTTCAGAAAATTACTTAAATACTTTTCAATGCATATATTTTATTTTTTAAAATAGAACTTTTTAAAATGGATCTGTATGAATTGATTATAATTTCATTTTTATCTCGTAATGCTATTTCAATTCTTTCGGTATTTATAAAAATCAAGTACTACTTTTTGTAAAATTTAATTTTGAAGTTCGCGGATACTTCGCGGATTTCCGACTTTCACGAAAATTGCTTTCATAGAAAAATTTTAATTTCTGTAATTATTAAATGTATGAACTTTTTTTCTCTTTTCATTTTATTCATAAAAGATTCTTCTAATGAATTTTTTTTATTCATTATAAAGTAATTTTTGCAATCCAAAAATATTAAAAATATTTTTATTTTATTTATTGTATTTGATGTATTAATTTTTCTTATATGTATTTTTATTATATGTATTATAATAAAATATTAAAAATATTTTTTTTCATATTTTAAAAATTTAAATTTGAAAAAATGTATTCTGTGATTTTTTTTCTTTAAATTTGCGAAAATTCTAAAATTGTGATCAGAATAGATAAATATGACGATACGCGACAATTAAAATATATATATATATATATATATATATATATATATATATATATATATATTGGTCTAACTAACTTTTTTAATAAATTTGAAGAAATTGACTAATCTTTGCAAAATAAACGATGAAAATCAATTTAATTTAATATTATAAGTTTAATCTTTTTTAAATTGCCATAAAAATTTAAAATACTTTTCATATTTAAATATAATAGTTCTATGTATCTACTAATAATAATATAATAATAATTTTGATTAATACATGCTATTTTATTATTGTATTATTATATTTTATTATATAATGTTATTTAATTTTATTATATTTTATTATATAATGTTATTTAATAAAATATAATATAATATTTCTATGTAAATATATTTATATTAAATATATTAATATATTTATATTTTACTATTTAAAATTTCTAAATCTATCATTTTTTTATTTAATAATTCAGTTTTTATTATAAATATTTAAAATTTGTAAAAAACAAATTTTAATGATATATGTATAATATTAAAAATAAATATAAGATTATAATTATCAACACTTTAACTTACTTTCAATAATTTATAAATTTTAAGTTCAAATATAATTTTTATAGGAATTAGAAAAATATATAAAAGGAATTATAAAGTAATTTACAATAACATATACAGTAATTTACAATAAAGAATAGAAATCAAATCGATAGAATAAGGATGTTCGATGGGATAAAAAAATAAGAATGCAAAGCTAAATTAAAATTAATATTAGTCTAAATAATAATGAAGTTGACTGGCGAATTGAAATTCAGTAATTCGATTAAAAAAAGAATTATCACAATTCACACACAATTTCACCACAATAATTAAATTATAAAGGATTATCATAATTATCATAATCATAATTTGTAAAAAAGAGAAATTTAATTTGCAAATAACGTTCTATATGTTTACAAAATATAATATAATTTTTAAAAGAAATTTAAAATAATATTTAAAATGTTATAAAAAATATATAAATATAATAAAAAAAGTCCATATTCATATAAAAAAATATTCATATAATAGAATAGATAATAATATAGTTCATAATAGCTCTGATATCAGAGATTCGATTATATACGAGAAAAAAATTAGAAAAATTGATCAAAGAAGATGAACAGAAACGCATGACTTCTAGCTCAAATTAAAAATTGTTTCTAGCAAAACAATGATCCGGTTTAGGCAAATGTCAACTAGCATTTTTTCAATATTCAAATCCGATCTATGGAAATGGAAACTAACGTGTCAATGTTTGAACAAACTTCACGAAGAACAAAGTAAATAGGAGAGTAGTACGGCTGAAAATGAAGGCTTAGCTGCTATTAGTCAATGTGGAATGGCCGATGAAATAAAATCTTTCTCGATTGAAAAAAGGTTAGTTGTGTTCTCGGTTAATTTCATTTGAATGCAGAATATTCCACGTATGGAAACGAATACCGATCATTTAGAAAGATGACAATTGTCAGTTACACTTTTATGTTTGCTTCCTCAAAGCATTATTCATTCATTATTTCATTTCACGATCGGACCGAAATATTGTACATAGAATGAAACAGATAACTGGAATTACATCCATTATCCTATAAATGATAATTAAAAAAAAAAAATTTAACGAAAAATGTTTCAAATAAAAATTAAATTCAAAAAAGAAGTAATTATATGTGAATAATTTTTTCGTATACGAAGATCAAATTTGCTTCTTTTTTTTTTTTTTAATAAAATTATACAAGGCATAAATAGATTTGTGGAATCTTTTATTAATTCTAAAAATCAAAGTAAATATAAAATTATATCAAATATTATAATGATATACCAAATAGCATACCAATAGTATACCAAAATGTTAGTTCTATTCATTTGAATCAAATTTTTATAAGATGTATTTATAAATTTGCAATTTCATATTGATTTTCTATTGTATCATTTAATGCATATTTTATCATAGTAAACTATATTATCGATTTATAAAAATAAAAGAAATTTAACACATATTAATATAAAACAAGAAAGATGATTTTTTTGATCTTATCTCACCATTTTATTCTACACTTCTCTTTATATAACAAAATATATAAAAACGATATTCCATTATTGAAAGATAAATGTGTTCCTTAATTATATAAAAATTACACTAATTTATATATTCTGTATGTATATCCTAAATAATCGATCGAATGGATAACAAATAATTGATATTTGAATAATCGACTAATTCTACTATATTTCGAAATACAACAACGAACAAATATCATAATGGATAAAATTCTAAAACTAATTAATTCTTTATATACATATCTATTTCACTATTTGATAGAAAAATATTCGAAACGATTTATTCTTCTTACATGTCGAAGAACACGTTTGAATTTCGCGAGATTAAACAAATAGAGAAAAGCTTCATGTATCAGACATGTTTCGAATTTAAATAATCGTGTTCTTTTCAAATTGAATGTAACTATGGCGTGTTTCACTGGATCAATCTTAAATATAGCATATGAATGATAATCTTCTTTTGCCGTGATAATTCGAGCAGATGCACGCATAATAATTTAATGGGATACGAAAGATTCCTTCTTGTAGTTATAGTGTTAAATAATTTTATGCGGCGTTAATCGCTTTTGATGATCCTCGAAGATACTCAAATTATATTCTCGCGCGTCTATCGAATATTCCATTAGATTTTTTCATTTTAAAGCTTATTTACACAGACATAACAGTCGGTAATGTCACTGAATTATACGGATTCAGAATTCTGATATTAATATTTGAAATAAAAAGTAAAAATGTTCTTTTAATTTAAAATAATAATTTGTTTCTATACTAAATAAAGTATATGAATTAAATATATTTATTAAAATATATTTATTGAATAAAATATATTACTTTATATACTTATTTGGTTTTATAAATATATAATAAGTATTTCAATTATATGTTTTTTCATTTAGTCTTAATAATAATTAATTAAATTTAATATTCTCTTCATTATACATGCAATGAAATATTTCAATATTTTAATAAACTGTTCGCAATATAATTATAATTCTATATTAAAATTCGTATTTACATTTCAATAGTAATAAAAGTAAATGCATGATTAATATTTATCTAAAATTTCATTTATTAATCAAAAAATAAAAGAAGTTTATTTTTTGAATAAATATGTTCCTGCTTTTTTTTTATATATATATATATTTTTCATTTTATTTTTTTTTTTTGTCATAAAAATCGAAGATTGTAATTTGAAATAATTTAAGATAAGATATTAAAAATTGAAATATTTTTAGAAGTAAATACTATTTAAAAATATTATTTCATTTAATATTTAAAAAAAAAATTTTGATTCGAAATTAATTTCAATTTCAAAAATCTATTTTTCTCAATTCTCTACGAAATTTTATATATTGGCCAATACTAATTATAAATTTTAATGTATTTTGTTATAAATAAATAGATTATATTATTATTTTATAAAAATAATTTATTTAATAAATTTATATAATCATCATTGTTTTCGATAAATTTCTCTCATTATTATAAAAGCAATTGAATTTTTTTATTATAAAAAGTATTTTTATACGTATATATATATTCTTATACATATATATATTTTTTATATATATATATTCGTATTCATAATTTATATATATAGATACGTTTTTTAAATCTTTCGTTTTAAACTAAAATTTCTTTTTAAAAAAAGTAAATTTCTTTTAAAAAAGTAAAATAATCAATTTAACAATGATAATATTCATTTTTCTTTTTTTTTTTCAATTTTCATTTTTCTTTTTTTTTTTTCAATTTTCATTTTTCTTTCAGAAAAAGAACAAGTAAAATAATCAATTCAATAACAATGATATAATAAAATATTATCATTGAAAAAATTATGGAATTTAGAAAATGTTTTAGAATTTAGAAAAAATATTTCAATTCAATAAAATTCTAATAAATTAAAAATAATTTTACTATTATTTTATCAAAATAATGTTAAATTACATATGTATATTTTCATACTTAAAAAATAAACTTTATAACATATAAATTACGAATTTTTTAATGAATTAAATTATCAAAGTAAAATTAAATATTTCATGAAAAATCGTATAAACGTAAATATTTATTAAAAACTATTCTATATAAATATTCATTAAAAACTGGTATATAAAGTGACACATAAAAAAGGAAGTGTTAGAATGAAATGTAAAACAATAAATACTCAGGCAAAACTTAATCAGCTTCTGTAAAGATAAAAAAAAATAAAATAAATAAAACTGTAATATAGTGCAAAATGTATACAAGCCAATGACAGCAAGAAAGAAAAAAGTAACTTGAAAAAATAAAAAAGAAGAAATAACAAGAAAAGAAAGAAAAGAAAACGGAAAAAGCATATTTGCAGCCTGTATCAAGCACGAAAAGTTAACCATCATTGACACTGATTTCAATATCGATCAATGTTTTATATTCACTTGTTTACCCTCTAAATTCATTGTATCTATTTTTCCCTTTTTTCACGCGCTGGTTTATTTTTACTCGCGATTATTCTCCTTATCAAAAATAAATGACAAAGAGCGAAAGAATGATCGACGAGAAAGAAAATGTGAATGAAAATTAAACGCAATTCACACTTAAGCATTATAACAATAGATGTACATTTTTGTGTGGCCATTTTTTTTTCACTACGAAATTAAGTTCGTTTTAATATCTCTGATGCGATAAATATTAAGAAGAATTAAAATGGAAAAATTAAAATTATATGATTATTTTCTGATTGTAAAAACAATTTGATTTAAATGTTTTAGATTTACTATGTAAAATATTATTTTTGCAAAATTAATTTTTAATTTATTAGTTTTAATTTTTTAAACATAGTTTCATACTTTCGACTTTTTTATTATATTTTTATTATATAAATACTATTTCTTTCCATATTCTTATATCATAAATTAATTGATATTCAAAATGAATATATACATATATTTTTCATCTTTCATTCAAAATGGAATTCAAATTTTTCTATTCAAAATTCTATATAAAAAAAAAAAAAAAGAAAGAAAAAAGAAGAATTGGAAAATTACTATAAAGTATTGAATAAAATAAAGTCAATGAAGATATTAATTTTTAATTATCTTATCTTAAAAGTTTATTCAAACTTAAATAATTTAAAATTAATGTAAAAAAAATTTTCTTATTATTAGAAATATGAATAATAAAAAAAATCTATATTCCATCCTTATATACTATTGAATTAAAAATTAGATAAAATAATAATAATAATGATTAAAAAATAAGAAGAAGATAATTGTACTTTCTGATTTCTAATTAAAATAAATAAGAACCAATTAAAAATCAAATACTATTTCAAGTGTTTTATAAATTCATAATTTAGTTTAAAATATTCATAATAATAAATTTTTATACTAAATGTAAAATGTATCATTTGTTTTTTCAATAAATATTTTTTACTAAAATAAAAAAAGAATATTAACATAATTAATAAAAAGAAAATAAATATATTGTAATAAATATAATGGATAATATATTTTTAGTAATAATATTTTTATTTAATTATTTTACAATACAATGAAATGTGATATCATTGATTAGATAAATAGATAAATTTTTTTGTAATTATTATAATGAATAATTATTAAAAAGTAAAGTAAGGCAAATTGGATCACAAAGCAAATCAAACAAAAATAAGAATTCAATCTACAAAGTATATCAGGTTGTTATGAATTTTTGGACACTTCTGTGATTTAAAAAAATGTTTTAGATAAAAGTTAATCAGTTTTTAGCCAATTACTGTCATATAAACAATTTTCAAAAAGTTATTTTTCGATAAGATATCAATATTATGTTTATATAATCCAATATTTTTGATTTCATATTGTAGTTTATATTAAGATGAGTTCAACGTCCTACTATATTATGATCTTAAAATGATTTTTATTTTTGAAATTTCAATTTAAGCAGAACAAATGGAGAATTGTATATACTGAGAATTATTTTATACATGAGAGTTTATAGTCGCAAAACTAATTAACTTTTATTTAAAATATATTTTTATCAAACTCTTATATTCAAAAATTTGTAGTGATAGTTATATTTTCTCTATATTGTATTATATTATATGTTATGTTATATTATATTATATTCTGTTATGTTATATCAGTATAGAAACGTTCCAATTATTTAATTTTATATTATTACTTTCATATTAATATTTTTTTTTAATAAATATAATATCATTATTTAATATTTTGAGTTTATATCTAATCTTTTTTAATTAATTAAATCCATTAATTATTTTAAATTGTTGTTTATGCCAATATTTATTAAGCCAATATGCAAATTTTATTAAATCTTTTATTAAATCTTTTATTAAATTTTAGTATAAATATAAGATATGTAATTTGGAATTTAAAATAAAAAATAAATTTAAAATGTATTATTTATTATAATTTACTTATTATTTATTTATCATCATAATTTATATAATATTTAAATTTATTATGATTTTAAATTAATATTATTATTATTATATTTTAATATATTTATATTATTATTATATTATTATTATATATTTATATTATTATTATATTATTATTATATTATATATTATATTTATATTATATATTTATATATCATATATATTTTTATATTTATATTTTTATATTACTATTATATTTTAAATTATTATTTTATAATTTGTTTATATTGTCTATTCATTTCAAAATTCTTATATATGGAACTAATAAAATCGTGATAAAAAAATGAAATATATCATTCGTTTCCTTTATTTTAATATTTTTATAAATATAATAATTATTTATATACAAATAATTTGTATATAAATAAAAAAACTTAATTAATGATCATAATACAAAAAAAATGAAAAAAATTGTATAAAAATTAAATCTAATAAAGAAATGATTATATGTCAAGCTAAGAAATATATATCTTACATAACTCTACAAAGAAAAATTATTTCTTCCAATATCAGTTGATCTTATTTATATTAAATTATATTTTTTTAAGTTAATTAAACTTAAAATTTTTTCATTTTTTTTTTAAATTTGATTTTTTTCAGAAATTGTTGAGTTATTCGATTCATTGAAAATTTAGAATGAAATGATTTTTTTTTTTTAATTTTTATATTTGCAAAAAAAAATTAATTTACAATAAAATATAATATCATCAATTATATAAATTTATTATAATTTCCATCATAGATAATCTATTTAGAAATAATATTTTAATAATAGAACGAAATATAACATTATTGATTAAAATCAACTTTATATTTATCTCTTATACAATCTGTATTATTTTTTTTTACAAAATTTAAATTAATAATATTAATAATATCTCATAAATTTAATAATTTTTAGTAATTAATAATTTAAGTAATTAAAATTAATAATTTTTTAGTATAAAAGACTAGTTTTAAAGGAAATAATCTATATCAAATATATATATTAAAAATTTAATTAATTTATTATATATTAAAAATCTGATGAATCATTGAAAAAAATTAATCTTTATATATTTTTTACAATATACATATCTATTTATCAAAAAATAAATAATATCGAATTATGTTTTGTTTTATATAATGCAATTTTTATTTTTTCATAGTAAATAATTCACAAATTATTTTTAATACATTTTATGAGTATTTTATTGTTTATCTTTATATTCTTTATATTCTTTATATCATATTATAACATCATATTATATTATAACATCAAAAAAAAAAGTAAAAAAAATAAAAAGTATTAATATATAGTATTTTCAATAATATTATTTGTAATATTATTTTTTAAAATGGGTTTTTCCTATAATTTTTTTAAAATATAATTTTATAGTCTAATATTTATATTATGTTAAATGTTATGGTTATTTTAAATTACAAAATATCAATATGAGTCAATATTTTTGTTTCGTTAAAAATAGTCATTATTTGTCTTCGTTATAGAGCTACATAATAGATTATAATATATTTTAAACTTTGAGTTCTAAAATTATAACAAAAAATTTAAAAAAAATTTATTATTTTAAAGATTTGCAAAAAATATTTCTTTATTGAACTAAAGTATGTAATATAAATTTTATTTATTATTATATATTCTAACTGAGATATCAGAATAATTCTATTAAATATTAACTATAATTAGCAATTAAATTACAACAAAAATAAACAAAAAAAATGGAAACAAACAAAAATACACGTTTTAACGATTTTAAAATTTTTACATTTTACAAAATATCTATATCTAATATAATATTTATCTAAAAATGTATTATATATAAATATATCATAGAGAAAATTATTTTATATGTTTATATGTTTTTAAAATAAAATTAAATTAAAACAAATTTTAATAGTATAATTTAAATATAATTAATAGTATTATAATCTAATATAATTAATAGTATTATCTAAAAAGATAATAATATATTTTTTTTATTTTAAATATTAATTTCAAAATTCTTGTTAGAATTGCAACTATAAAAATATAAAATACAATTTATTTTATATTTAATAACTTTTTTATATCTATACCATCATCTGTGATATTTTTTACATTATATTACATATTATAATTTTTTCAAATATTTTCTTAAATTTTAACATGCACTTTTTTTGCATGTTTATAGGATTTATTTAGGATATATTAAATTAAAATATTATTATCATTATTATGCTAGATATTATCGTAAAATTATTATACAATTCAATGTATAAAAAAATTATTATATTATAAAAATTATTATACAATTCATTTTCCAATTAAACTTTGAATATATAATACTATTCAAATATTCGTAATAATTTGATCGCTTGTTATATATATTGTATTTCATATCGTATATCATATATGTAATTAAATTAAAAACTATATGTTAATCATTCTTTAAAACTGTGTTAATTTTTTTAATGTTCTTTAACTCATATTAAAAAAATTATAGAAAAAAAAGTTATTATTAATATCTAATTTGAATATTACAAAGAGGAATTCGCTATTATAACAAAAAATCAAAATATATTTAATTAACAATGAAAAGTTTAAAGTTTCTAGAATAATACATAAATTTACTACAAAATATAGTATAGCATCATACAAGATCTCATGTATATTTAAAATTTCGATAATACTATCATAGAAATTTCAATAAGAAATATATAGTTTTATATGAAACTTCTTGTGTTCTCTTAATAATATCCATGTATTTAATAAAACATCACAATTTCTTATAAGCAAATTAATTTTCGATAAAAGAGATTCGAGCTTGCTAATTAATAAACTGAACTAATTATACGGAACTACAAAGTGATTTTCAACAGTACATATCCGATAATGTAATTAATATTTGAAACTTATGTCAAAGACAAATGGAAGTATTTTTGATGTAACGTATTAATATTATTATTTTGTAAAAAAAAAAATGTTAATTAATGATAAAAGTATAAAGAAATATAAAATAAAACAAAGTAAATAAAATATAAAAGAAAATTCGTAAAAAAAATAAAATATAATATTATTGCAATTATTTCCAAATTCAATAAAATAGCTTATATAAAATGGCTTATAAAGAATATTCAAACATTTTTTTATATATTTCTTATATTTTTTATTAAAATTTTAATGAATATTTTTTTTATTTTTAATGAAACTCTAATATTATACAGATCACAGTAACTTGTATATATATAAGTTTTTTTTTTATGAATATTTTTTTTAATGAATATTTTTTTTATTTTTAATGAAACTAATATTATACAGATCACAGTAACTTGTACATATATGAGTTTTTTTTTTATTAATATATTATTTGAAATTAATACTCAAAGTTTTATGCATTTTTGTTTTTAAATATAATTTTGTAATAATGTTAGATATAGTAAAATTTTAAATTATAAAATGTAATGTTTAAAATTAAATATTATTAAAAATTAAAATTAAATATCATCTTACTCTAAAAAAAATTTTCTGGAAAAATTATATTTAGAATTTGACAAAATATTCAAATTTTCGAGATTGATTTCAATATTCTCTTTAAAAATATTTCTTATTGAAAATGCTTTACATGCTTTAATGTATATATATAATCTTTTATTAGAATTAAAATTTTTTAGGTAGATAAATTTCCCTATAAATTACTTTAATATTTTTTTCTTTTGTGAATCATTACATATTAAATAATTATTAATATAAATATAATACATATAAATAATTATTAATATCGATTATAACTACATAGTTTTAATTGTAAAAAATAAAATTATCATATAATTTTATAATGAAGATAATAAATATATAAGTTTGATAAATAAACACAAATTCCAAAAACAGTTCTTTTTTATTATAATACTCGATTAAACGTAATAAAATCAATAATAAAATAATAAAAGAAAATAATTTAATTGCCATTAATATATTTTTCCATTCGATAAATTATTGCTTATTTCTTTCATTGTATAACTTTTTAAATAACATAATTTTTGAAGAAGATTTCATAAAATAATATTTTAAATAATATTTTTAATTGAAAAATTAAAATATTTTTTTAAAAAAAGATTAAAAATCTATCCAAAAAATGTACAATATATTAGATATACTAGATATAAATTAAAAATAAATATAATTTATTTCTTTTTTTTTAAATTAAATTCTTAAAATCACATTATTTGTGGGATTTAATAGGTACAGAATAATTTAATCTATTTAATCTCATCATCTAGAATATCTCGTTTATTTTTTATATTAAAATATCAATATTAAAATAATGTTTCAAATAAATGTTGAATGATTTCGAGAAAAAAAATATTTTAATATTATTCATTTTTTAATAAAGAATTTTTTTTTTATGAAATCATACATAATTTAATATATTAATCGATTTTTATTTTCTACAAATTATTAAGTATTTATATATTATTAAGTATTTATATTCATAAATAATAATAAATCATTTTTATTTATCAAAAATATTTCAACTTGAATTTAAAATTAATTAAGAAGAAAGACAAGAAATATATATATCTATTTATGCTTTTATTATTTTTACATTAAGTTTTATAAAATTCAAATTAAAATATTTTTTAAATTAATAATTTTTCAATATAAATAGCTTATTTCTTATAGAAAATAATAGATATAATTAATAAAAATAAAAATTTCTAGTAGTCTTATGTTTTAAAAATTATATAATTCTATTTAAAAATCAAAAATAACTTAAATATGATTTTTATGCTATTAATAGCATAAAATCATAAAAATCATTCTACAAAAAATCAATTACATTCAACATTACATCAATTACATCAAATTAATTACAATTAACATTTCTTGAAATCATTTAATTTTCTTTAAAACTTTTTATAGTATTATCGAAAAAAGAGAGATATTCCAAATGATAAAGTTAAGTGTATCATCCTACATATTGATATCTTAATGTTCAAATAATGTCTGAAATTATATCTTTATTTGTCATAAATAAATTTTAATCTTTTATATTCTATAAAAATTATTGTATGTATTTATTCTATTCTATTCTATAATTATTATTGTTTGTATTTATTTTACAAATTTATCAAAAATTTTTACTTAATTTATGTATTCATTATTCTAATTGCTCAAATGTTATGCATCCATGTATACTAAATATAAAATTTAATAAAAGATATTTCAAAGAAAAAATATCTATGCCTTCTAAATTATGAAATTTCTAAATACTACATGACATTTATATATTGATGATATTTATATACAATCATATGTAAATATGATATAATTTCAATTCAATGCATATTAAAAAATAAAAAAAAATGAAAATTCAATCAAATCTCTAACTTTATTTTTGTATTTTGCAAATTTTCATTTATATAAACTTTGTTTGTTCATTTAAACTTTCTTTTTTTTATAGAAATATTATAATATTTCATTTAGTTTATTATTATAATTGCATTATTATTTACTTTTTTTATTTAATCAAACTATAATATTCTTCAATAAAATAATTACTATTTTTTTATTTTTTTTAATTTTTTTTTGTTTCTTTTATAAAAAGAAAACCTATTAAAAATTATTAAATTTATTATAATTATATTATTTATTCAATTTACAATATTTCTTAATGAAATAATAAACAATTATATATATTATAGGTTTTTAATAATCACTATTTGATTTTCTTTTTTTTTTTCAATTGTTAGAATTATTTGAAATGCTTGAACACAAATAATAATATTTATCAATTTTTTTAAAACTTTTTTTGGAAAATAATAATCCTACAAAATTTCTTTATATTTCTTTATCTATTTTTTTAAATTTTTATTTATTAATTTTTTTTATTTAAAAATTTTGTTAAAATAAAACTATTATTTTTTTTTTCCATTTAAAAAAATTCAAGATTTGATTGTTCTATATATTGGATATCATATTTCTTATTTGTATAATATCTTGTTCTATCTTATCTTTCTTTATTTTCGATAATCATTTATAAGAATGTTGATAAAAATTATAACAAAATTATAATAAAAATTTTTCATTTTTGAATTATTACATAATTCACTCTTTAAAAAGAGATTCTATATTGTATAACCTATATATAAATATCAATGAAAAGCAAATAATTTATTATCAATTTTGAATCTATCCTTTTGTACAAAAAAAATACATATCTGCATTTGCCTCCTTTAAATCTAATAAAAAACGATGTTTTTGATTAATAATTAAATCTATGAATCTGTGAATTGTATATTTTATTCTTAACAAATAAAAAATAATTTTTAGATAATTTTAATATAAATCAAAGGCAATTTCTTTAAAAAATTTGATAAAAATTAAAATAAAGACTTTTAACTATTAATTCGTTAGTTACTATTAAGAAGAAGAATTAATAAAATTACATTAACTTTCAAACATTCTATGTATAACGTAAATCAAATTTAACAACAAATAACAAATTTAATCAACAATTAATATATGTCTATGAAATGCACAGATAAAAAAATAAAAAATTATATTTGCAATTTTTAATGAATGAACATAGGACATTTGTTTCGTATCCGTATCAAAACGACGCGATGTATAATGCCCCAAATTTTTAATTTGCGCAGATAAAATATTAAAAATCCTATCATAATAAATTGATATTTTTATTCTAACATCGCATTTCTAATATTAAACAAAAATGAAATTTTTTATCGTCCACGGGAATTTGGATTGTTTATATTCAAAATAAAATTTCATTGAATTTTTTCAAATATTTTTATTCATACTAATATTCATACTATCTCTTTTGATTAGATGAACGATTATATAATAAAGTAAAGATTACAATAAATATTTCAGGATTTTTTCAAATTTTTAAAAAATTATACAACAATAAAAAAGATAATAAAATGAATACGATTTAACTTGCTCCTAGAAAATGAAAAAAAAATATACTTGATTATTAATATATGATTTTATTAATAATAATATTGGATATTAGATTTGAAAATAATTTTTTTTTATTTTTAATATCAATATCATTAGAATCAAAAGAAAATATAGAAATAAAATCCATCATAAAAATATTGATAATATTTAAATAATAGAAATACATACAAAATATTTAACATGTATAATCATATTGAATCATGACTATATCTGATTAATTACGATTATAGCTGACTGAGAAAACAAATCAATTAAAACAAATGTAATAGCGTATAAAGTTGCTGATTAGTTTCAGTTGACTAGGTAACTCAAATACATTGAACCGCAACTTGTTCGCTATGTTTGTATCATAATATTCGAACGATCTATTAATCGAATATTTTGTTATCTATTAACTAAACGTTTTGTCTAAATTGTATATTATCTCTACTCACAATAATATTTATAATGTATATAATATACACATCTTTTCATATTATACCACTGAAAATCAAAATTTGAAATGAATGAACAATTTCATACAATATATTAATTATTAACGAAAATGAAATCAGAAATTTCTTAAAATAAGAAAGTGATGAAACTATTATAATATTAAGAAATCTACAATCATTTTTATTTTTATTGAAATGGAAAGTTATTTGCAAGATTCATGTTTTTTTATTAAAAAATTTGGGCAATTTGGCAACTAAAAAGATATAAAACTTTTAATTTTATAGTAAAAACAGTTTTTTATATCATTTTATATCATTTTTTATATCATTTTTATATTATTATTTCAATTTCGTTATAAATAAACATATTATTATTAAAGTATAAAATAATTCATCCAAAAAAAGTTTATTTGTTTCATCCAAAAATTATCCAAACTAACAATTTGAAATATATATATTTGAAATCTGATATAATGTTTTACTATATATTTTTTACTATATTTTTTTTCTGATTTAATGTTTTACTTATATATTTACAATATGATTCAAGCGTAAGTCGATCTCTATACGTAAGAAAAAACAAATAACTTGCTCACATTCAAAGAATTTATAAGTAATTTGTGAGCCTGATTTAATAGAGAAAATGTTTGATTTCGAAATAGTTAATTCAGGAAAATCACTATAATGCTTGCTATCATTACAAAGCGTGATAAGTGCCATTAGTAGTACATTTTCTAATATTCGAGCGACCTAATTAAATTAAGTAGTTGTTGTAAATTCATTTTACTCCCTTTAATACCAGCTGAGATCAATATCCTCACGTTTATTTAGAATAATTGCTATGTAATTATGTTAAAGTTTGTAAATGAATTAATTTATATCAAATTAAGAAAAAAATAAAACATTTAAAAGTACCATTAAATTGTTCAATGTGCTTTAAGAATAAATATAATGTTTCTTAAATTTCTTTGAGTCGCGATTTTTTTTTATAATATTCAAATAATTTGTAACTTCATCTCATTTTCTATATGAGATAAGGAAAATTAAAAAAGTTAATGATTTTATTGTAACAAAATACAACAGCATTGTCTTTCAATTAAATAATAAAACAATCATCATGTTATTTTTATAAAATATAGTTAATTAAAATAAATAAATACTAAAATTAATTATAAATAACAAGATTTCTTAAAGAACACTTCAGATTGGAAACCATATTTGATATTCATCTTAATAAAATTCGAATAAGATAAATCAAAAAAAAGATGAAGACATTAAAAAAAATTATTTTTTTATTCGAAGAATGAACCTATTATAGTATAGTATAAAAAAGAAAAAGAAATTATATATATAATAATATACTCAAAGGAATCTTCTAGAGAAAGGCACTTCTAAAGACAACATAAAAATATAAAAATTAATATATGAAAAAATTATATATCAATATTAAAATTGAATCTTATAAGCATATTTAAATCTAAATTAAATAAATAAAACAGAGAAAAATATTTTGCTTTATCTAACCCAAAATTGAATACCTATAATATAATAAATAAATAATCGAAATTTAATCGAAATTTTTATATATACTAATTTTTATATTTATTTTGATTTTTAAAATCTTAAAATATTCTTTTTAAGATATTTAGCGAATATATTAATTTTGTATATATTATTGAACAAAATTAACTATGAGATAATACTACTTATGATACATGAAAAATAGAGTAAGAAAAATATGCTGCAAATAGGAAATTTTTATTTTGAGTTATTTTTTTTATAAAATTTCTTTTATATAAGTTATTTACTTTTTACATATGTTCTCCGATTATTTAAATATAAATGTAATATAATATATATTTATATAAACTTTTATTAATTATAAATCTTGTTTAATGATATTATACATTCTTGTATATCAAGACATAACATAAAAATATATAAATAAATAAATAAATGCATAAATAAATAAAACAGATTTTTTCAAAATTACGATAATGGAAATCATTAATAAAACTTAACATAATGCTACAAACATTTGTTGACATATTAGAAAAATTAATAGATTGATATATTTTTTTAGCATTGATCATTCTATTGATGCAATTAAAATAAATTTAAAAAAAAACAATTTAAAGTAATAATAAAATTTCTATTAAGCATATCTATATAATTATATATAATATATAAAATTTTACAAAAATAATATTATATAAGAATTAATTACTTTTTATGAACAAATAATACATTTATTAAATTCTATTCTATTTTCTTGAAAAATTGCTTTATTTCAAAAGTATAGAATAAATAATAATAAACAAAATATTTCAGATAATGTAAACAAACAGTCCAAATTTAATTATATGCTGAATTCTATTTTTATATTATTAAAATGCTGGTCATTTAAAAGAATTACATATTTGCATAATTGGAAACACATAAAATATTTAAAATCACACAAGAATCAAATATTTACAATTTTTTTTATTTCATAATAATGAATAAAAATAATATTTATTCAACTTCTATCAATTAAAATATTGTTTTGATGATAAAATAGAACTTCAAAAAAAATTAAAACAATATTGTTAAAATTGGGAGAAATTACTAAACTAAACAATTATTCAAAATAATAAAATTAATATTGAAATATAATAAATGTCTTATAAATAATTAAAATAAACTATATTTTTATAACAGTAAATTAATAAAAATGTTATAAAGTAAAATTAAAATAAATTATATAATTTGAAAGATATACAATTTAAATAATTTTAAACAGTGATATAATTAAAATATATGACTATTATTTCTTTTTAATCATTATGTTTGATCAGTTAGTTTCAAAAACATCAAGAATTAAGAATGTAAATGTAAATTTTTATATTTAAAAATATATTAATTCATATATCTAAAAAATAAAAAAATAAAAATAATAAATAATTAATAAGAAAAATAATAAATAAACAAGATATTAATATATCCACGGATCATTTTTGAAGAATTTTAAAAACAAAAACAAACATAAAATAATATAAATGTCGATTAAGGATTATTTATTAAGTTATAAGCAATTAAAATTTGCACTAGATAAAGCAACATGGAAAAAGGAATTGTTAATATTCTATAATATATCTTGTGTATCTATAATATATCAATAATCATATGATGTTAGTATCGATTGTTATCGATATTAATCTCTTCAAAAAAAATATTTATATGCTTAAAATATTTATATAATCATAATAATTCAAATTTAATAAATTATTATTTATAAATAAATTTTCCTTAAAAAATTATTAAATTTTCTCATGTATTATTAATCATTTATTATAAATGATATCATTATAAAACATGAAATTATTACTACATCATATCTGAGGTATAAATATTTTATAACTTTTTCTTTATTTGAAATATATATTTCAAATTAAATGACATCAACAATGTTTTTAAATTTACCAGTAAAAATATAAAATTGTTTCCTATTTTAAACCAAAAATAGTATAAAATATCATCTCAATTTTTTTTTTATCCATTAGATTGACATAAATTTATCTTGATATATATTTCGTGTTAATTTTGATCGATTTCGTTTATATTTAACTAGTTAACAAATTAAATTTCTTAGTATTTATGGTTAAAAATACACAATACTTAAATCTTAAAGTTATTTAGTACAATAATCACTTAATTCAAAAGTCACTTAGTATAATGCCATAAATGATTGGTATTTATGACATTTAATTTTTATTTATTTAAAAAATAAAGTATATTCTTTATTAGAATTTAAGACATCCAACAATGTATTTTGTCAAAATTATTATATTCTATTTNATCAAATACAAATTCTTTAAAAATTGTTTTTAAAATATAAAATGTATAATGTATAAATAAAAAAGAATTCAACATAACAATTTTATTATGTTAATTGGTAAAATAAATAACATGAAATAAAAAATGATATAATGATAAACTTTTGTTTATTAAAGAAAAATACGATAAAAAAAATAAGAGAATGGAAAATAATATTTGATATAAAATAAAATAAATATATAATATTCCAATAAATAAACAAATTTTCAATAAATAAATAAATTTCATATATTTTATACTATAAAAAGTAATAATAAATTCCAACAAATATTATATTTATTCCAAAATATATCAACAATATTATAACAAAATTGTAAAAATGTATTTTTAATGAATTTTGAATCATTGCATTTAATTAAAAATCTTCCCAGGCTTATATAAAAAATTAAAGAAACAGGTATATATAAAAAGTATTAAGTATCATAAGAAAAAATTTAAAAATAGAAAAAAATAAAATTTAAAAATAGTGTAGAATGAAATATAAACATAAATATTTCATATAACATTCATAGATAAATAAAAATAACTTATTGTTATCAAGCTTTTCTAATAACTTTCGAATCATTAAGTTTAAAGCATAAATATCTTAATAAAAATAATTTTTTTTATAGAGATATAATAGAATCATATATAATAGAGTCAAAATTACTAGATTTTATTTTAAAAAAGTTAGATTTTTTAGATATTTCATGCATAAACTGCATAAAATTATATGGAACTTTAATTTTAATTAAAGTTTAATTTATGATATCTTTCGAAAATCGATTGTAGAGGTAAAAACAAACAGAATTTGATATACAAAAATATCAATTATTTTTTATTATATACAATCAATTTAAGTTTGCATTATATAAAATGAGATGAAGTAAAATAATAATGAAAATAAAGGTATGTCCCTTTATGTCTTGTTTCATTTGTTAATATAAATATTAATTGCTTATAATTTAATAAAGCTTAAAATTTTAATAAATGATCGACATTTTTATAACTTTTATGTTTTGTATTTAATTTTTGTATTTATTTTAATCTGTAGAATCGATTCTCCTAAATGCTCCATGAATATATTAATATTTTGTATATAATATAAAACATGATTTTATATCTATCATTTAAACATTTTCTTCATGACATTTTTAAGTTCTAATTTAAATGCATATACAATTAACATTCCATATATTTAAAATAATATTTCTTTATATAATTAATATTTTTAAAAAAAAGTTTGCTTGTAATATGCATAAAAATTAAAAAAATGAAAATATTTTTTTCTATTTTTAATAATTTATTTTTCTCGATCTTATCAATATTTTACATTTTAAAAATTTTTTATATTTCGAATTTAATTTTGTCTACTGAACAATGTTCAATATGAAAAAAAAAATATCATATCAAATATAAAAGAAAATTACTTACAACCAACGAAGAAAAACATCGAACATGTACGCAAAATATTCAAAAATGTCCAGCATTTGTCATCTAACGATGGTTGTTTTTGTATTTTCGCTTTATACGCATGCTTACATATATTATTAAAATCGCTTGAATGCACCGCTTTTGAATTTGTAGCTACATGGAATATTCCATGCAAAATCACGATGATCCCAAGCATCATCCTCGTTCTCTTTGAATTTATTATAACTTAGCTTACAAGGATGAAAGACCTGAAACTATACACTACAATGTCCGTCCGATTTATTCGAACAGAAATGCGATTGGTCGTTCTTTTGTAAATATGAAAAGAAAACTCATTTCACGGATAAGATTTTTTTGTAATCGATCAAGAGGCCATTGTATAGATGTGGCATTGATTCATTAACGTCTGCAATTACGATTGTCCTTTAATTACGTGATCAATGCATAAATAATTTACAGACAATGAACATTATCAATGAACACGAAATCGGGTAATTGACAACGTCAATTGTCCTCTACTAATCTGTGCTAATCATTATTAATCAATGTGCGGAAGTTTCTGCATGATCAGTTCCGTTTGAAGATTTCCTACGAGAAACAATCGAATACAATTATAAGCGTAATTGATCTTGAAACGTTCGATTTTGTGTAATTTAAACGCGTAAAAATTCAAGTTCTTAGATGAATTTAAATTAAAAAGTTGAAGTTATAAAAGTGACGTAAATGATAAATAAATTTTTTAGAATAAAAAAGAAAATTTATCTGATTTATTATTATTATTTAAGATTAAATAAATTTTATCTTTACCTTAACGTGATTAACTCTTTTATCTTAATGTGATTAACTCTTTGTACTTGTAACACAAACAATTATAATATATATATTTGAATATTTTAAAGATTTTCTTATAAAAAAAATTATATAAAGTTAATTTTGAAGGATCAATTCTATGTATATATTTAAAATATGTATAAAAGTTGATATAAAAATATTAATTGGAATTTATTTATTAAATTAAATAATTTAAATTTTGCATTATATAAACAAACAGAATATGATATCATGTTATTATTTTCGTTTCGCTTCATCTAATGCAAATTATAAATTGATTAATAAATTTAATAAGTCTCAATTATCTTTGTATATTAATTTTTAATATTTATTTAAAATCAAAGAACAGGGCTTGTGAAGCAATCGGATAACCTGGTTTTTATTTTCAGCTCAAATATCTCCAATAGCTTAACAATAATTTATGAGCAAGTATATTTCCTAACGCTTTCCAGATCTTCAATTTAAACAGAGATACCACATAAAAGGTCACTTCACACTTGCACGTCTTGCGATGAATTACCGTGGAAGCGAGTGCAAAAGTTTTGATCCTCATGCGCTACGACGCGACCCTTTAAGGGCCCATCCTTTGAAACCACCCTCCAACGCGATGATTAGTTTCTCTAAACCCCTCTCAATGTGCATTTTCACGAAAAGCAAGAATTGGAGAAAAAAAGCAAGGCTGGCGACAGTCTTGCAATTCAATTAGAATAGAAATAAAATAACAGAACAGATAGAATTCAAATATAGTTTATATCAAAATATAGTTAGAACAGTTAGTCACAAAGAATTAAAGTACCATTATTCGTTCACTCAGAGTTCATAATATAAACGATTATACAGTCCTACGATAATAAGTAATTCTTTGAACAGAAGCATCAGTTTAGACATCACATTTGTGCAATATCCAAAGTTCAATTTTCAATTTTAACAATGTTAATAATATATTAATAATTTGTAAATGTAATTTTTAAAACTAATATTGAATTATTTTTTATATAATTTTTCATAAAATATGAAAAATACTGAATAGGTAAAATAGCTAAATATTATTTTGTCATTAGAATATTTAAAAATATTAAAAATATTTAAAAATATTTAAAAATATTTAAATAGAAAAAAAATATAATAAAGAAAGAAAAAGTAACTTAGATGCCTTAAAAGAAACTTAGATGCCTTTTGATTTTTCAAAAATTATTTTTTAATTCAAATTGATTTTAATTTAATTCCTATTTATTTTTCTTTTATATCATATAAAAATCTTGTAATAAAAAATATAATTTTTAATTAAAATATTTTTATTTGAGAAGTTAATTTATATTTTTAGTTTTGTATTTAATGTTTTAATAATAATATAATAATAATATAATATAAAATTAATGGCAACATATGATATTTTATTTTTTTGAATCAAAAATTTGATTTGTTACAAAATATTGAATATATATTTAAACTTATTATTATTATTAATGTGATCAAACAAACAATAGATTGTGAGTTTCATTAAATATCATCGATTTATATATAAAATTTATCGAAATTCTCTATCAATAATATTAGAATTCACAGATTTATATCATTACTATAAAAATCAATATTTTAGATCAATAATTTCTTAACTTTTTTTTAATAAACTAATATTGAGCGAAATATATGTATATATAATCAATTGTGTCAGTGTTTAAAAAATTGAAATGAAAATTTTTCGATAAAAATTACTTTTTACATGCAGAAATTATTTTCAAATATACATTTATATATAATATAATTATAGATATAATATGATTATATCAAATTCTTAAAAATTTTTAAAATGAATATAAATAAATATACAATGCAACAAAAAAATAAGATTAAAAATACAAAATAATTATATATAAAATTGTAAATTTTTTATTTTTTCCTTTCAAAATAATATTTAAAGAATTTATATTTTTTTTACTGTATCATCTCAATACCTTGTACTTTAATTAATATCATTGTATTGCAATTGTTTATCTTTCAAGTATGGGATCAAATAAAGTCTGTTAATACTAAATTAAGAAAGATAATTGAATATATATGGACTTTTCGTTATTATAATTATACATTTTATATATCAATTTTATATATCAGTAATATTTGCTAATATATTAATATAATATATTATATATTATATATATATATATATATATATTATATTATATTATATTATATTTTATATATATATATATATATATATATATATAATTATTTTGTGTTTTTATTAATTGTATTACTTTCTTACCGTATCATATACATCAGAGTACACGACAAAAAAAATTGAAAAACGCTGATGTAGTATTCTTATTCTTCGTATTCTTTAGAATATCAGTGTTTCAAAAATAATAACTCAAGATATTATTCATTATTGTACAATATAATGTGATGTAATAAAAAAAAAACATATAAAAAATTATAACGCTAACAGAATAAAATAAGGAACAACAAAATATCATCATAATAAAAAAATAACGAAATTAATCAATCTATAACTTGGATATTTATAATAATATAATATAATAATAGAAAAATGAAATGTTAATATATTTATAAAATATCTTTGAAAAATCGATTCTAGAGGTCAAAATAAACATAAAAATTTGATATGCAAATTTATCAACAGAGATTTATTTATTATTTATTTATTTATTAAACCAATGTTATAACTATATATACTATAATTAAATGAAAAAGAAAATGACGGAGGATAGAAATATAGCTATCTTACTTTATTTTTGCCAAAGTTTCAACTGATATTTTCATCTTCTCAATTAATGTTTTATCAACTTTTTTATTTTGGCTTCTTGAATCAACTTTAAAATTGCCCGACGAATATATTAATATTCTATACTATTTTATTTTTCATTCGATTTTTTTGGATTATCATGGATTATCTTAGATTATCACAATTCATCATATCAATTTAATTAACAAACTGTCTGAAAAAACTTTTAAAATGATTGATTTGTAGATTACTTATGTACATTAATCTTGTATTAAAGGAAGCAAAATTTTCTTCAATGGTTCATATTTGATTGGTCATATTTGCTTGTATGCACACGGATATCCGTGTATTTACGTGCACGAATACACTCGATGCGCTTGACTGAATCTCTGTGTTCCACTCTATGACCCTTGTCCGATATACTGCCTCAATGGTGTTGATTGCTTATCTGAATATGCATAATCACAGTGATAATGACAGCGCTCGGCCAAACTTCGGATGCATCGCGCATATGTAACTAGAGAGCAATTCCCTTATGTCGTATCCGCCAGATCTGATCGTGGACAATGAAACGATTCCGGTATGCGTTGTCAGTTGTTACGGGCCGTTTAATCGTTTCGAATAAGATAGTTGATTCGGTGTCGTTGAGTTTCATTCCAAGTCATAAATACATCTAAACGATTTAATATTTCTTTATAAAGAATATTTATGATAATTTTATTTCTTTCTATTTTTTACTATTCCTAATTTAACAATAAATGTTATAGAATTTAAAGTTCACTGAAATTTTATATGTGATTTCATTATTGAATGTTGCCAGCAATATTACTATTTCATAGTTGGTAGCTATTTATTTCTCTTCGATACACATATTTCAAATGTTTTGCAAACAGATATGCGCAATCACGTATAATCAAATATATTTATTCAGCTAAACCCGTATATTTTATTTATTGTTTTCCACTGCCCAGTTAACAATAAAATTATCAGCTTCTAATAGATGTTTAAATATTTTATATAAATATTATGAATAACATTATGTATATAATATAATAATATATATATTATAAATAATAAATTTATATTATAAATTAAAACATTTCTTGGTTAAATATTTAATCTAACAATTTTTCATAGTTTTGAAAATATCATTACAGACATCTTAGAAACATTTTTATTTCATTGTTGAAATTTTAAGAAAGATCAAAAAACTAAAATATTTTTTATTATTTTAAATAAATAGAAATAATATTCTTTCTTTTCAATTTATTAATACAAATTTATTAAAAATCTTAAATTAGATTATATTTAGATTAAATTTATCAGTTATTATGAATCTTATATCTTAATATATAATATCTTATCTATATTATATATTAATATTATATTAATATATATCTCTCTCTCTCTTTATATCTTAATATATAATATATTATATAATAATTTAAATTATATTTAAGTTAGATTAAATTAGATTTCTTAATTGTTATTAAAAATTATTTTATAAATCATTTAATCATTCCAAATAAGATAATAATAAATATAATCAATCTAAATGATAAATATCAATAATTAAATAATAAATATATAAATAAATAAATAGTAAATATATATAATCTTATAATATGATTATTCCGAAAATATGATTTTAATAAAACAGTTGAAAAATTATGACAATTTTTTTATATACTTAATATAATTTAATAAATTTAAACAATCCTCATATAATACGAATGTTCTCATCATATTATTTTGTTTTCATAATATTTTTCTAATTTGTATTAATTTTAAGTATTTAATTTAGTTTCACTTAAATACAATTTCGATACAATACCGAATGAATTAATCATATTATAGAAAAGTTGATTGTTGTCATTGAATTTCGTTCCAATTCATCTCACAAATACATTTAAATATAATTATATTTAATTAAATATAATAATAATGTTATTATAGAGAATATTTGTGACAATTTTATTTCTCTGTATTTTTTAATATTAGAACTACTATCAATTTCAAATATGTGTGTAAATATTTTATATTTTATTTTTTATAACTAGAATTAAAATGACATAATAAAAATAAATAGATATAATTGTAATTATATTTATATCTTAATTCAATATTAATTTTCTCAAAAATATCTATAAATATAGAAAAAACTTTACTATAGATATGAAAATTGTTGAATATTTACAAAAAGTAAATAATGGTATTATTAATTTATTATATTATATTATATTTATTAAATTTAAAAATAAATTTAAAAAACTTCTTAAATATTAAATTTAGTGACTTTACAATTTTAAAAATATTATTGTAGATATGTTTTTAAAATATTTTATTTCATTTTCATAAATGCTAAAATAAGATTTCAATTGAAAAATCTTCAAAAACTAATTTATTTTTTATTATTTCAATTACATAAAGTATATTATATATTACATAAATAAATAAAAATATAATATTTTATCTTTTTAATTTACTTAACATTACAAAATCAAGTATATATGTTAGATTATAATATATTAAATTTAGGTTTGGATTAAATTTGTCAATTACAGATCATTTAATCATTTCGAAAAGTAGTTAGTTTGATATCATTCAGTTTTGCTTCGATTTATGTTACGAACACATTTAAACAATTCTATTTCTTTATAATGAATATTTACGATAAATTTATTTCTCATTCTATCACTGCATTTTTTCTTTTTTCTTTTTAATAAAAGAAATATTTATTTATAATTTTAATTATCAAATTTATAAAAATTAAATAAATTATTACAAATTCTTGAAAAACAAATAATTAATATAAACTAAATATATTAATGAATTTTTTAATGACGAATTTTGATAATATTATTTTTCTAATATTATGATAAATAATTCATTCATTCATAATTAATAATAATAATTTCTTTTTTTTACTCCTACAAAAATTTTGTATTATATTTCTCAAAAAACAAAAATGTTAATGTCATATTGTCGATGGAAAAATTATCGAAAATGAAAGTAAATATATATCTATAATCATTTAAGTTTTTTGATTTATTTTCAATTTCTTGACATGAATTATTTTTTACATAATCATTATTGAAAAAATCTGTAAATAAATTAATTTTAATTAAAACGAAATAAAATTATAATTATATATCTATTATAAAATCGTTATGAAAACAATTAGTAATGTATTCAAAAATTTTGCATTCAGATAATTAAATATATAATTAAAAATATTTTAATTGTAATTTTAATAATTTACAATTAAAATAGTATTGAATTAATTACATTCAAGCTAAAACAATATTTTTCTTTTTTGATTTTATATTTTAAGATTTGAACGTTTTTAACCATTTCAAACATTTATTTGATTCGAAAAATCGATGTAACCGATAATTATATTCCAGACACAATATATATAATAAGATGTCCCAAAAATGTATAAATGTATATTAATTAGAGATTCCTAAAATAATTTCAAGCAACATTTTCCTCTCAAAAATTTTCATTATAGCTTTGTTAACAAAAAACGTTCGTCAATTATGGAGTACTGTAACCTACTCGAACCTCAACAGTAACATTAGATACATACCATAAATAAAATCAAATAACATTTATTCAAAAAAATATGTTAAGTATTATTTTTCATATAATTCGATATAATTTTTATTGATAAAAATATTTGTTATATTTGTTATATTAATATATATAATTTTTCAAAATTAACGAAAATTTTTGCTTAAAATTATCTATAGGAATCTTCAGTTAAAAGATTTTTTTATTATTTCAATTTTTTTATTATTTCAAACTATTTCAATCAGTTAAAAGATATTTCTATATTTTTGAAACATCTCATATATTAAAATAGAATAAAATACAGAAACAAATTTCTTTTTTGTTATTGTTAATTATTTCATAACTTTCGTTTAATAATTATTAAACGATATATAAATTTTTTAAGTAAATTATTTAAAAATTGTTATTTTCATTGATTTTCATTCAATAATTTATAATTTAATTTTTATCTTCAACAAATAATTGTTTGTGTATAATAATTTTAGATAAAACTTGAATTATAATAGATTAAAAAAATAATTATTTTACAAGAATTTTTAATTTATTCATTTATATTATGAATATTAGTTCTTTTTGAAATATTAATAAATTTATAGTAAAAACCTAAAAATAATATAAAAATTATATTATATAATATTATAAAAATTATATTATAAAAATATTGTAATTATAATATTTTTATCCTTAGTTAAATTTTATTATATATTTTTTATATTTTATATTATATATTTATAATATTATAAATTCCTTAGATAATTTCAAAACGAATTATTATTTACAATATAAATAAATAAATTCTTACAAAGAATTCTTACAAAATAATTTTTTTAATCTATTTCTTTAATTCAAATAAAATTAATAGATAAAAAATTTAAAAAATATATTTAAAAATAAAAAAATCTAAACAATTGAAACATTTTTTTTAAATATTATACAAACTGTCTTTTATATAAAATCTGGAAAGTCACAGATAATTATATTATAAAATCATAATTTCATTAATAATCATAATCTTATCTCATTCTATTCTATATTATACATATATACTATATCGAGACTAAAAATAGGAAACAAAATTCAGACAAAAATAATTAAATCGATAAATGTGACAAAAAATAAATGATCAAAAAACAAAGATGCAAATGCAAGAATAATTGATGTTGAATGAGATTATAAAAATAGAATGTAATAGTTTTCTATGTAAAACTACATTTACATTTCTATGTAAGAGAATGAAATACACTTTGTCACGAATGAAACTTTTTTTGTAGCCTTTAAATTCTACATTTCTCCATTTGCATAGCAAATTAAGATTGTCAAAGTTATCTTGACTCTCCTATAAGAAAAAAAAGAAAAATCATTCTATTTTAAAGACTTGGAATATAAAATAGATCTTACAGATACTCTAAGTTTCAAATGGGATTCTTACTTAATTTCGAAACAGAGATCTACGACACTAAGATTCTCTCGATTTCGAGTACCAATTTTATTCGTGATTTTACAGCGAACGTTTAAATTCACGTTTATAAGAATTTCTAAGATTCAGGACGGAATCTTATGCGGGACAAGATGTAATATCGGAAAAAGAATATTATTAGTTACGAGTTAAAAATCTTCATTTAGATCTAGATTTTAAGATCTAGAAAACTTCCTTTTCTATAAGTTTATCAGTGATTTAGTACAATATCAAAGAACACAGAGAAAAAGAGAAGAAAAGAATCGAATTTGTGAAAAATATAAATTTCACTTCAAACTAAACTTCTTCTTTTTTATTTTATTATTTCTATTAAAATAAAAATTAGAAAAAAAAATTAAAATTCATTTAAGAAATCAGTATCTCTTAATTTGTAAATCATTATTTTCGAAAAAAATTTGGATAAAAAAAAATAATAGTTTTGGAATCAGAAGAAGAGCAATAATATATATACAATATATATTATAATATATATACAAAATATCTCATTTTAATTTATCCATAGAATTATCTCTTGAATTTAAAATTATTTAAAAAAATATGAAATTTGTTATATTTTAAAGTGTTAATAATCATCAAATTTATCTAGATAGAGACACTTTTCGAGATCTCGAAATAATCTTTGTTCTTTTAAAAATTATATTTTTATATTCTATATATATAGCGAGGATTAATAAACCATTATTTTTTTATGTTTAATAAGCCAGATTTAAATAAATCTAATAGTCATCATAAGATGATCTTTTTTCATAAAAATATAAAAAGTTTAATAATACAATGTCTTTATTTTACGAATCATCAAATATCAAATTGCCAATGATACAATCAATATATCAGTTTCAGTATGTAAAAGTGTTCCATAAAAAATTGATTGTTATAATTTTTGTAACATATTGTACATAATAAAAAAATTAATTTTGATCATTGTAATTTTTATTATTCAGGAATTGTTTTATATTTTATTTTCTTGAAATACTCAAATTCATTATGGATGAATATTTTTGCTGTTAAACAGATATTCAGGATTATAAATGTATTGTTATTATTATATTATATATATATATATATATATATATATATATATATATATAATATATATATATATAATATATATATATATAAAGTGATTGAAAAAATATTAGTTTTGCTTTGGACTATCATTGTGTCGTCAATTTTACGTGAAATATTCGATCGATACTGACATTATCATTTACATCATCAGCTACTCAATATTTAATAAATGCTATTGCAAAGACAATTGAATTAATTACATTTATATAGATAGAATTCAATGCATTTTGTCGAAAACTTTTTATTAATTAAATTAATAAAATTAAATTAATAATATAAATATCTGAAGCTAAATTAAAAATTTTAGATTTAGAATCCACTATCTCTTATTTTTTTTTTTCAAATTTCATATATAAAGCTTTAAATAAAAAATGCTTTAAATATGAAAAAAAAGTATTTTAAAAAAGTATTCAATAGTGCAAAAATAAATTTCAATCATAGCAATTATCTTCTTTTTTCTTTTAGAAATAAAACAGAAATATAAAATTGTGAATAAAAAAAAGGATTTTTTCATGAATCGACGATGCCTTATTATAATAATAAATCACATAAAAATGTTCAAAAAAGAAGTGTTATGATATAATATTACAGTTTTTAATGTTATATGAAAATCTACATAATAAAGTTAAAAAAATAAATACCAAATATGATAATATTATTTTACTTGTTATATATTTTAAATGAATTTATATAACATCATAATATGTCTATAAATAGTAAATAAATGATAGTTACATATTAACACACACGCTATCATAGATATGTATATATAGAAGATATCTCAAAAATGAGAACATCCGTTAACTGAATATCCTGAGATAATTTCAAACAATATTTTTTTTTCCAAAAATATTCATTATAGTTTTGTTAACAAGTCATTAACAAAAAACATTGATCAATTATGGAGTCTAGTCGAGTCGCAATAATAATGTTGGCTGAATGCCACTGACCGAGCACAAACAAATCCAAGCAATATATATCAAAGAAAATATATTGAATATTATAATTTATCTATTTTTGTAATATAATTCAATATAATTTTTTATCATATAATAAAAAAATATTTATTACATTTAATATACTTTTTTCGATATCTTGTATATAGATAAAATTCATTGTAATAATAGCAACAATTTCTTGCAAAAATCTCAAAAATTATGAATTTACAGACCATAATCATTATAATTCTTAAGACATAAGCTTTCGATTAAATTATCACACACTCTCTAATTCATTGTTCCAATAATTAAACTTGTATCAATTATTTAATTAAATAAATAATTTTAATTAAAAATTAATAATTTATGTAATATAAAACATCTGACAATTATATTTCTTATATAGAATGTTCAAAAAATATGGCATTCTTTAACTTTAAAGAGATTATTTCAAATAATATATTTTTTTGAGAAAACTTTTGTCTCGGCTTTATATAATATACTTATATATATAAATATTTAATATATATTTCATTTAACTGGATACTCTCAAATATTTCACAAGCTATTAAAGTTATTAAAAAAATATTTGAACAAAAAAATGTTTGTTTAGTTCAAAGGAGGATATCATTTTGTGCAAATCGAATAATATGAAAAATTGAATGATTGATCGATTTCATTTTTAAAATAGAAATCTATAATTTTGAATACATTAGTTGATCAAAGCATTCTTTTTAAAAAATATTAACCTACTTATTTTCACAAAATCATTAATTTAGCAAATATTTCAATTAAAGTATTTGGAAAGATGACAATATTATATGATTGACTCTGATTTCAATAGGATAACTTTCGTAAACAGATACATGAAAACAATACACATGCAGTTCCTTTATTAACCATCGTTTTAAATTAAACAAAATGCAGTGGAATATAAAACGCATTAAAGAATAGTATACGAAAATCAATAAAAAAAATACATATATTTTATTTTTATATATATCTCTGCAAAAATTGTTTTACTGAACTAGATTCATTCAAGAGATTGTTATCTTACCAACCTGTAATTTTAATAATATAAAATCGCAATATTTGAATTAAAATATCTTCTACATGAACAATTTCTCGACATAAATACGAATATTTTTTTGTAAATGTTCAGATAAATCAATTAATGCATTCAAAATATAGTCAATTTTAAAAAATGAAATTGACCTTGATATTTCTGCCACTATTCATATTTATATAATATGATAAACCAAATAAGTTTTACACAAACATTTTTTTGATAATACTTTAATATCTTTTGAAATATTCGAATGTATTTCAATTAAGTAAAACACATTAATATTCTTATTATATAAATATCCCAGTTATTAAATAAGCAATATGTTTAAAGCTTTGACATCTAATTCACAAAATTTTATTTTTCAAACTTAAATAAAAATAAAAATATATAAAAAAAATGGGATCTGGAAAAATGGAGTTTTGATATTTTCAGGAATATAAGGTCAACAAGTTAACAAAAATTTAAATAATTAATTTAAATAATTAGACATAACAATTAAATAATATAGAATTGCTTTGAATTCTTTGAAAATTATTTTGGAAAAAAAAATAAAAAATTTGCAGTTATATATAATTATTTTTAGTTTCATTATCTCTTGCAACAACGTGTATATTGAAACATTACTATAAGTCACATCCGTTAAAATTTTACAAGTAATATTTATATACTATACTTATATAATATAATAGTAATATTTCAAAATAATTATGTATAGTATAGAATCAGAATTTATCAATACTAAGAGAGTAAAAAGAGAGTAAAATAATAAAAAAAGAGAAGAATTAGAAATTAAAATTCAATAAAAAAAATTCTAGAAATTAATCACAAATTTAAATTCCTATATAAATAATTATATGATAAATAGTTAATTTTTTATATTTTATTCGGTTTCTTTTAATCAATTAAAATTTATTGATTTGATTAATATTTCAAAATTTGATCAATCGATCGATTCTATGAATGCATTACTTATATCACGCGTTAATCTTACATTCAGAGGTTAAAAATCACTAAATTAAAATATTAAGTTAAAGTTAGGTATTATATACATGTTTATATAGCATATAACATAATTATATAACATAACTTAATATAAGTTATATATTTGTTAATATATGTCTTTTAATTTATGATATATATATATAGAACCTCTTATTGTATATATATAGATAGGTTCTTACTAGCAATCACATTTTTAAATATCTAATTTAATTCATAGAAAAATTAATATTATATAAATCAATATTAATATATCGAAAACTGAAATGAAAACTTTAGCTTTAATTATTTTTTATTAAATAAGTTTATTTAATTATTTTTTATTAAATAAATTAGAGTGAATATAAGTCACTGTAAGATAATTGTTTACTAACATAAAATTTAAATATTAAAAATTCATATAAATATGTTCTTCATATGTAATGTTCTATATATAATAAGTATAAATATATTCTTAACATATATTAATTTATTATATTAAAATAATACAATATTTGAATTAATTGATAAGCAAATTCTTTTAGATTCTTCAAATAATTGATAGAAAGAGCTTTTATAAATATATTTCGAAATAATTAGATAATTTTCAAAATATCATAGGCATTTATTATATAAAATATTATTAAAATATTATTAAAAATATACTAAAAATAAATGAATTATTTTTACATATTCAGAATGTAAATATTTTAATAACGAGCATGATAACAAACTTTCTCATGATTTTCAAATAATTTTATAGTCAATACTTATTTAAAGATTCATTTTAGAAAAATAGAAATCTGAAATCTGAAATAAATACTATTATACATATATTATTAATACATATTATAATATTATAATATCAAGCCATTAACAAAAATAACGAAATTATTTGAACGGATATCGAATATTTGAATGAATGTGATATATAGAAATCGAAAAAAATTGAAATGCCAAGACTGCATATTAAGTTTACTTATTTTATACATTATATTAAATGTAAAAATAAGAATAAAATGAATATATTATGAATATATTATGAATATATTATATATATTACTATTTTTAAAATAGTAACAGACATGAATTAAATAATTAAATCGGCATCAATTCTTTTCGCATTTATAAAGATTCAAAACGATTAAATAAATGAATTCTTTTTAATAACAAAAAAATCATACATGTTTGCGTTGCCATGATATCATTAAAAATTGATATTGCTTGAAAAATATCCATCAATTTACGTGAAATTAAATACATACTATTTTTATATTCAGATAATCAGTTATTTAGATCCCAGAATACATTTCGTAAAATATACACATTTTAAAATATATTAATTTAAATATTTTAATTCAATACTCATCCTGTATTCACTTAATCGATCATTTGAATTCCAATATCATTGACATTCTATTTTAATAATTTAACTCTTTTTAGGAAATTACGACTTATAGATTAGAAATCACAGACTTAGATCAAACATTTCGATTATGTGTCAATAAACTTCTTTTTCATTAAATTTTTCTCATTTTTATGAAAATATTGCGAATATAACAGGATTCAAAACGAAATTATCGTTAGAATGATAATTTAAATTCCTTCATTTATGATGCTTTGACGAGATATATTCGTTGCAAAGAGATTAAAAGTTTACCTGAGTAATTTTGCTGAAATCTCGCGGGAAAGGCGACATCAGTGACGTGTTGGCGTCCAATGTCTCGGCTGCCTGAAACAGCAGTTGCCGGTGCACGCACGCCCATAAATTCCGCAAAATAGTTCGCGTATTATCGTCGTGTAAATAACGTTACTGTGTACAAAGAACGAGCGTTATTTAAATACTCGAATTAGCTTCTTCTATTATTCCATATACTAAAATAAGGATTTTCATTCATTCATTAAATAAAATAATATTTGGATAAAAATTTCAAACAAAATTTTTTCGAAATTTTTAAATAATTGTAAATTTTTATTAATAAAAATAATAATAATAAAATTTTATTTAAATTTTTAAATAATTGTAAATGATTCAATCTTAATTTGAAAATAATAATTTTAGTTTATTAATATATATTATTAATATATATTTATTAATATATATTATATATAATTATAAAATATTGATTTTATTCTTAAATTTAAATTTATATATCTATCTCTATTTTTATTTTTTTTTTATATTGTATTTTTATTTTTTTTTTTTTTATAGAGAGTATAATTAATATATTTGTGAGACTTTTAGAAGATTTTAGAAATCAATTTTAGAAGCCAAAATGAATACAAAAGTTAGTATATAAAAATATTAACACTTATTTATTAAGATATTAATAATTGAATTTTATTATATTAGACCAATTGAGGAAAAAATAATAGCTTTGTCTTCATTAATAATGTTTCATCCTATTATTCTCTCCGGTCTCGTTTTATTATTCACTAATATAAACTTAAATTATTTATAATAAATATATCTCAAACGGTATTTTTATATACCAAATTTTGTCTTTATTTTTATTTTTAAAATCGATCTTTTAAAAATGTTACATACATAAAATTCTGTATAAAAAAAAAATCCATTTTTTCTTTAATTGATTTTAAGATATATAATACGTATGAAATAAGTTTTGATTTAATGTAAATTTAAATTAGCTTAGATTAAATTACATAACAATTATTAATAATAATTAATAATTTGTTTGGAATTTTATAATGTTTTAAGAGCATTAAAAGCATTAAAATAAACTGAATAGGTAAAGCCTTTTTATATAATTACATTTATAAATTAAATTAAAACTAAAGATGATAATGGAATCATAATTTATTTAAAATTATACTGATTATACTGATTTATACAAAATAATATACTAACTAGAATCAAGTATAATATTTATAACTATTTTTTTTTTACAACTAATTAAAAAAAATAGCAAAAACTCTACTAGAAAGATAATATGTGATAAATAATCAAAAAATAATCGATTTACATTATTACATATTTTTTGTTTATAAGCATATGTTAAGTTAAATTTTAGTTTAACTTTTTGCTAGGATAAAATATCAACATCACTCGATATAATATTTAATAAACTTTTTAATGGCATCTTTTTTCTCGTGCATATGTTCCCTAATATAGTGTCAATATTTTATCAATCTCCATCAATATTTTCATATATTCCATTTCGCAGTATCGAACGCTTTATATAGGCCCAGTATTTCTTCGGTAAATCAGTATATTAACATCAAAAGAAAATTGAATCGAATAATTATGTCATACATATCTATAGAACTTATTATTAATGTTACAAGAACTATAAAATGTTTGTACAAATTATATGCAAAATTTTTTTTTCGAAAAAATGATTAATTATAGTGAAAAATTATAATATTTGATGTTATAAAGCATTTTAATTCGCATTTTCTTTCATTTCTTAAATTTTTATTCAATTTTTATTCAATTCAAATAAATTAATTTCTTTAAGAGAAATAAAAAATTATTTATAATTTTGAAGATATCAATTTATTTTTTGTTTATTATTCATTTATTAGGATTTTTAATGAATATAATAATATATTACTTTTTATATATTAATAATTATTATATTAATAAAATTTATTAATATAAATATAATTATATATTAATAATTTAATTATATATATTATATATTAATAAAATTTTTTAATACTTTCTTATGGCATTATAAGATGATTTATTTAAATCAATTTATTCAAATATGTTTAAAAATTGGTAATATTAAAATGTTTTAGATAAGAATTGAATTATTTCGAAAGACACAATATGATATAAGTCAAACACATAAAGAGCATATCAACTTTTTTTAAACAGAATTTAATGCAATATTCTTTAATAGAATATCGTTCCGAAATAAGCACATTGCTCGAAATCAGTTATTCATTATTCAGATTAGATATTATTCAGATTAGCTCATTTAGCTCGTATTATTCTCAAATGGAACGAGAGAAAAGATGAAAAAGTCTAAAATAGATTTTCAAAAATATATATAAATATAATAAAAATTTTCGATTCGCAAACCATTAATAAAACAATAGTCTTATTTTTTTAAAATAGAATAGGATAATATATCATCTCTATAGTAACTCTATCATTAAACAATTCGAAATCAAAGATTTTTTGATTTTTCATTCTTATAAATTTCTTATTTTCAAATTTCGCAAAAAAATCAAACAAAAAAATAGAGATAGAATGTTTCGAATCAAACAATTGTTGCATATTTCGGAACAATATTATATTTTTTAATATAATACAACTCGTCATTCTTTATAAAAATAATATGATGAAAATAATTAATTTGAAAAATATTTTAATTTGAATTTTATAAAATTTATTGCATAAATAACACAAAATGATATGCATTCGTTCATACTTTTTTGTCATGTTTCAAACAATAAATTTTATAAAATTTAAATTAAAATATCTCCTAAATGAATAATTTTTTAATACAAATATTTTTAAAAAAATGGCGAGTTGAATCGATTAATGTATTTAAAAAAATATTTATATTTTCATTGAAGAAAACAAAATTAATCTTTAATATTGCGCATCGTATTAAAAAAATCTTATTTATTATATTATTTATCGTATAATATAATTTCTTGAAACCATTTCATCTATTTTTTAATATCATCAATAATATTAATATTTAAATGAGAATTGATTTGAACGAATTACCCTAAATAATAAAAAAAAATAAAAAAAATTGATGATCACATTGTAGATAATAACTTTAAAAAAGCTAAGAAAGATTTTTTAAAGTTAATATGAAATTAATTTTTTTTTTATATTACATTTAAAATACAATAAGATGTTTTAATAAGTTTTTTTATTATCTATACAAAGTGGTTAAAAAAATCCTATTTGCAAAAAGAAATATATCGACAAATTTTAATTATTAAATTATCTTCTTAATAAATATTATCTATTTTAAAAATTGAATCTTTTTTTCCTATATATTTATATATTATTCTATATATCTCTCATAATCGTATAAAAACAATAAAATATTAAATATAGATACATATATTCTAATAATTTTTTCACAAATATATTATAGAATATTTTATTAAATTATAATTTTACATATTATTATAATATTTTAATATATTTTAATATTCATTACTTTATTTCAGATTATTTTATTCAATAGTTTATCGTTTATTTAATTCTTTTATTGATTTATTTAAAGACTCATATTTTTTAATAACGGATATACATAATTATATTTATTAAATAATTAATTATATCTATTAAATACAAAAAAGTATCTATATTTTTTCTAATAATGCATTGTATTTATTTTAATTTTATAAAAAAAATTAATTATTTTTAACAAAATTTAATAAAGTTTAAAAAACTTTTTTTTACTGAAAATAATATATTTCGATTATTATATGATAAATATAAATATATTTATTATGATAAAACTTATATGTTTATATTTATATATCTTTATTCAAATTTATAATTTGAATTTATATATATAATTTATAAATATATAAATAAATACAAAATACATATATGAATATATATTTATGTATTTATATATATAATTATAAAAATAAAAAAGTATTTAATCATTTTTTTATAATGTTCAAATTATTTAAATTATCTTTTTTCTAATAAGATAAGGGAAATTGAAAATATCGCTCTATAGAATACTTCTATGAAATATAATAAATATAAATATATTAAATATATATAATTTATTATATATATATAGATATAAATTCAATAAAAAATAATCCTTAAAAAATTATTTTTAATATTATGATCTCAAAATCAAGATCTTTGTTATAAATAATAGATACTCAAAGTAATATTTGACTCTAATTCATCAATAATTATATATATTGCTATATAAAATTATTAAGCTATAAATATATTACTATAAAATAAGCATAGGGATTTATTATTAATCCGATAGTAAAGCTAAATATTTTAGCTCCATACTAATAATCATAATAGCATAATTAGATAATTAGATTAGTTAAATGTTCCATTCATTATGAAGAATCGATTTTACCTTTGATAGAAATATGGTTATATTTTTATCAAATTAGATATATACAATAATAATTTTATCCAATCAATCTAAATCTACTAAATGTTTGCTTATCATTTAAGGATTATAGAGATTAAGATTGAACGTAAAAATGATAATGAGCACATGTTCGTAAATATTATTTGCGATCATATTTTTCATATTCAAGATTTTTTTATTATCTTATATTTTTCTACATTAAGTTTTTATATTCTAAAATTTTAATTGATTTAAATACATTAACATAAATGCGTTAAATATTGAAACATATAGTGCACGACTAAATATATGTACAAAAATGACATAATACGCTAATTAGCAAACAACAAAATGTTGATAAACCTAATATATTTAAAATTAAATAATTTATAATATTAATTTTTTTTTAATAAGAAATAATATAAACATATCTTTATTTATAAATATATAGATACTTATTCTTTTAATAAATATGAAAAATCTATTTTTAATCAATAATTTACTAAATATTGTTATATAATTATGTTGTAAAATTTTAATTAGTAATTAATTAAGAAATTAAATTAATATATAATATTATATAATTACATTAAAATTATATTATTACATTAATATTATATATTATATTATATATATAATATTATATAATTACATTAAAATTTTATTATATTACATATAAAAATATCATATTATATTATATTATATAAATATATATATAAATATAAAAATATATAATAAAATTAATTAAAATAATTTTACACATTATTCTTATTCAACTCTTATAAATTAATACAGATAAAATTTCACTTCAAGCAAATATAATTTTCTTTGAAATTTTTTTTTAAATTTTAAGAATTAAACCATTTATTTGATATATTACTTAATCTTAAATTAAGTAGTTTTATTTCATATTTCAATAATCTACTCTACATTTTTTATTTTAAGTTAAAAAAATATTTTTTGTATAAAGAATTTTAATATTATCGTTAACTATATGTAAATCGTAGAGTAACATTTTTCTTCGTAAACTTGACTCTTTTAGTTTATATATATATAAAAAAATAAATATATATATATATATTATACATATACATATTATACATTATACATATTATACATATATATTATACATATTATACATACATTATACATATTATATATACATTATATAATTTAATTATATAATTAAATCATTGTTGTAAAATGATATTCATTATTAAATATTGTCATTATTAAATATTGGATATATATCTAATGATATTAAATTGAAAATTAAGTAATTAATAATTAATTTAATTCGGTAATTTATTTATTTAAATTTTTTAAAGTAAATTAAATTAAAGTAATTAATTAATTAAATAATTGTAATTATTTACATTAAGGAACATAAGAATAATTATTCCGATGATTTTAATTACGAACTCTATCCTAAGTAATTTCCAAAAAGTTTTAGGCATCGCTCATTATTTCCTTACAAAGTTATTAATTATTAAAAATAAAACATTTTCGAAGCGAATATTTTAATATCTGAGATAGGATTTATATTAGATTGGATTAGATATATTACATTGGATTAGATTTGAAATTCATAAATATAATAAAAATATGTTTGTAATAATAATCATTGTAAATATATTTCAATTTCCATTATTTCTAATTGTAAGCATCAATATCTAGATTTATGATTTAATCAAAATTAAAAATATAATAAATATTCTCATCTCTTTCTTAATATATAATCTCTTTATTTATATAGGAAATGTCAAATTTTTAATAATTAATAATTTTTCAAGAAATAACGAGCGATGGAATTTGCTTGAGAATGTCTACATACATATAGCAAGATTAAGATCATCAAAACAATTTCTCCTAATATAAATATTTACCAAAAAATTTTATAAATTTAAAAAAATATATGAAAACTTTAATAAAAATAGTTATGAAAAAGCACATGATAAATATACATGGATCGGCTAAAATAATCGGAAAAATAATGAATTTTCATCTGTATCTCGTCTGTATCTGAAAAATGAAACAAAGCTATCAAAATGAAATAAATGAAGCTATCAGAATGAAATAAATGAAAAATGAAAATACAACTTAAATACAAAATATCATATTTATTTTTCATAACATAATTTTTCAAATTTCAAAATTGTAAGGTTATTAAGAATTGTGCAATCGAATATTATTATTAACATCACATTTTTGAACTTTACTTGAAATAATATTCAAATTATAAAGCAAATTTATCTATATTTAACATGTTTAGAAAAAAAAAATACATTTATAAAGAAAGTTCTCACACAAAATTATATCTTTTTTTGTGAAAATATAAATGAAAGTTCATTATTTTTTTGCCGATGCAATATATTAATAAAAAGAAATTTTTTATTTTTTGATGAAATAATATTGATGATATTAAATGCATTATTGGAAAAATATACTATCTAATCTAATAAATAATAAATACATACAATATATAAAATTTAGTTTACATTTTATAAATTTTTTTAAAACTGTTACAATTAAAGATATATTAACGTAAATAATAAAATCTATGTAGAGATGCCAAAAAATAGAAAAACATTAATATATTGATATTATTTGCCATTGATCAATTACTATCAATCTTAAGTCTATCTTCAATAGACATTATTTTTTTTTCTATTTTTTTTAAAAACAAAACTTTCTAAAAATTTTAATTAAATTTTTATAAAATTTAATTTCTGAAATAATTATATTCATTTATATAGTTGCATAAAAGTTTTATTCATTTCAAATCCATTCTATTTTTTCTATGTTTAAAATATATGTTTTAAAAACATATATTGATTTAGCATTGTCAAACAAATAATGCCTTAATAAATGACTTTTTTGATAACACTATATTGATATGATCACAGACGACAGATATTTTTAAATCAGATTATATAAATTCAATTATATAAATTGGGATTTATATAATTGAATATTATTTCTTCTTAAATTTCAAATTTGTTTAAATAAAAAAATTGATTTAAATAAAAAAAAATGATATACATATATGTTCTAATGGAAAGAAATATATAATGCAAATTATAGATTATCAAAAACATAAAAATCTATCAGAAAAAAAGATATAATTTTATTAATTTCCAAATATCAATAGTAAAAATATGGATGTTTTTAAAAAATTTATTTGACATGTAAAAAATAGGATGATGTGTGCCTGATTGTGTTATTTTTGAAAGAAATATTTAAAGAATCTTTAAAATTATATATATTTTTTATAAACATTTTGATGAAATTGGAACGTGATTTTAGGAGGTATTTTCCAGCCATGTCAATCTTAATGGTAATTATTTTAAACTCGAAAAAATTTATTAAAAATATTCACGGATCAATTTCCTGGAAACAACAGCATAGCCTAAGTTTAGGAATTTTCCTTAGATTAAAGATGTCATATGGAGGGGTCATTGCCCGCTTATATGTCCCACCAAAATTCCTCTGAAATAAACATAGAGGATCTCAAGCATGAGTTTTATAAAATTGGAAAAAAAATTAGAACATGTTGAACTATTAAAACCTATTAAAACCTATTATGAAACTATTAAAAAACTATTATGAACCTTTAAATTATTCGAATTGAATAATCTGGATTAAGAAAACAATTCTAACTTTTAAATTATTAGACTCTAATTTCAAATTATTAGATTATTAGACTATTTTTAAACTCTTGAACTTTTTTAACTTTAAATTAACCGAACTCTTAGAATTTGTGAATTCACACATTCAATGACAAACGTAAAATTCATTGGTATATGGACTTTGCTTTTGTTTGTTTAAAATAAAAGTTTGTTAACAACAGAATTTTATAATAATTTTATAATAATAAATCAATTTCGTTATTATATACCATATTTCCACGAACAGATTAGAGCTAACACCATCTATCATTCCTAAATATAAATAGTTTGAAATTTTGAATTCTTTTAAAGAATATTTAAAATAATTCGTAAAAATAATACTGCAATCTCATTATTTGAACATATAATCAATGATTTTTCTTCGTCCACGATAAGAAAAGACTTCAAAAGTATAATGTCCAAGGGAAAAAGATGAATGGCCATAGAGATGCAGTGAGCATGGAATATATAATGTTTTAATTTCGTAGAAAATCTAATGATGTAATTTCAAGAGTAGAGCGATGTCCAACAATTGTTTCAACCGGCTTTCATTCTTACATTATTCATGAATTTTTTTCTTTTTTCCTCGTCTACGAGAGAAAAACCACTTTTCTTCCTTTTTTTAATTCTTTTTTCTTTCTCTGATTCTTATTCTTTTCCCAATTCTCTTTATCCTTTTTCATCTATTTACTTATCTATCTTTGTTTGTTTCTCCTCTTTTGTTTTTTACCATTTCTCTCCATTTTTTCATCGTTTTTTATGCATCTTCTTTTCTATATTTCTGACTCTTTTTCTCTCTCTCTTATCTCTTCCCATCATTTCTCAACTCTTTCACACTCCCAATTTTATCTATCCATTTTCGTCTTTCTCACAGTTTGGATATTCTTTGCTATAGATAGAAGGTTACAAATGCTCGTGGCAAGCAAGCAGCAATGTCTGCCCCATCGTGAAACCTTCTATCATTGCATCCTTATTTTCTTTTTTTTGCGAGAACAGTTTCAAGGCATGGAGAAAAGACAGTTAAGAAAATCGATCGAGATTTATGCGCTCTCCTTGCTGGAAAAACGATAGAGTTTCTTCCTCGAATTATGAAAAGTGATGTCTCGTTAAACTCTCCTTAGGAAAAAGTATGCTAAAAAAAAAAGTTTGCTCTCCTTTCAACTTTCAAGTCTCGCTGCTATATAATCCCACAATTGAATCTGTCTATTATGGGATTAAAAGATAATAAAAATCATCTGAGAAATAAGAAATATGTCAATTGAAAATTTATATGTATATATATTTATATATATTTTTAAAAAGATTAATTGAATCAAATTCAATTAATACTGATTAACTTAATCTAACATATTACAAAATTATATCAATACTCTGTTACCAATAAAAATTATTATTTCCGAATAATAATAGTAATGATATAAAATCTATGTGTAATAATAAAAAAAAAGTGGATTTAAAATAATATATAATGGATTTAAAATCTTAATTATGGAAATATATAGATAGAAAGATAAATTTTTGTAGGATATTATGATATAACTTAAATAATATTTAGAGTTTTTGTTAAAATTATTTTTATCTATTTTGTCTTTATTTTCTAATGTATTCAAACTATAATATAATATGTATTGTGATATTTATTAATATAATAATTAATATAATATAATATAAACATAATTTATTTTTTCTCCTCAATTTAAATTCCTTTCACAAATGAAACATTTAAAAGTAATAATGGAAATGAAAAAAGTTTATTTAATAATTATTTAAAAAGCGAAAAATCAATTACTTTAATTATTATACATTCATATTAAATTTTGTAATATAACTTATATTGTTCATTATAAAATATTATAATTATAATTTATCAAAACATTTTTCACAAGAGACAATAAATGTATCAAAAAATTTATTTATTTATTATATATAATAATAGAAACAAATTTAAAATTTCTAATTATTGGATTGTTTAAAAAAAGTAAAAGCATTAAATTTATTTTTAAATTAAAATTTATTTTTAACTGTAACTTCCAATAATGTAAACATTTCTTATAATTTACACTCTTCATTTAATTAATAAAATAACAAATTCTGTTATTTATGTTATTTCTGAAACATCATTTGCTAAACATTTTTTAAATTTTATAAGATTTTCAAATTATAATTATATAATTATATATATAATTTTATATAATATTATATATATATATATATATTATTATTATAGAATATACGTTATAGAATATATACATATAATATAATATTAATTATATAAATTATATAAACATTATAATTAATATATATAATTTTATATAATTATGGAAATACATAGATAGAAAGATAAATATATATATATATATAATATATATTACATATATATTATATATATATATATATAATATTATATATAATATATAATATATATTATTGATACCATCATTCATTATCGAATATTAATTTATTTCGACGATCAGAAACACATTCCATCAAGATCTTAACAAAAACAAACTTTCCTCGAACATAGTTAAAAGAATCGTAAACGAATTCGATTAACGGCGAAAATATATAGAAAAGGATTTTTAATAAAACATGAACGCTAATACGTACAAACTTAAAAAACTATTTTCTTTCAAGAGGTCTCGAACAAAAGATTTCTTTTGTTCGTGATCAATATTAATAAAATGCTAATATCGATGTAATATTAAGCCGATATTGAATAAGGATTAAACATGCAACCACTGTTAGATGATGAAATTGAAATTCTTTGTGGAAATATTCCGACTTTTTGTGAAAATTATACAATCTTCGAAAAACTCAAAAATGTCTTTCTCGAAACTTTCGAAATCTTATACATATTTTCAATAAAATTATAATATAGTCTATTAAACTATAATAAAAAAATACTTTATATTTTACGAATATAAAAGAGACTTTTATAAAAGAAACTTTTATGTAAATAAAAATATATTATTCAAAAACATGTTTCAAAAAATAACTATTATTAATCTAATAATAAATTGTATAATTAAAAGAGAAAAATTAGAATTATTTTTACAATATTTATCAAAGTTATTTATGATCTATAATCTATTATCTATAATCACAGACAGATTATGTAACAATTTATTACTTTCCATAATTCTTATAAAGCAATGCATTTTGTTTCAACCGCTGCAAAAAATATACTATAATTTTATTTTAAAAGATCAATAATTTTTGTATTTATTTTTATATCGTTTGCCAATACAAATAGAATTAACAAATATATGTCTTAAAGAAAAAATAATTTATTATGACGCCCTCTTACTTTCATTTATATACTTCAATAAAAATAATACTTCAATAAAAAGTTTAAGAGTCAATAATAAACAAATCAATATATGATATTGATTATTGAAAATCATAAAATAATTATTTTGATAACATATATATTATAAAAACTTATATCACAATCAATAACAAAAATCGTATGTTTTAAAAAATATGTAAAAATCACAGATAAATTTTGTGATTATTAGTAATTGTATAGACGAGATTTCATTTGAAATAATTGTATAAGTACAAAAAAATATATCAATAAAAAAGTAGATTACAATCGAATTGTAATTGATAAATGAAATTAATTATATATTACATTAATTTATTTAGATACGACATGGAGATCAGAAATAAATAGATAGATAAATCTAGAATATGAAGCTAAATGGAGACTTATTAGCTAAATTACAAAATTTTAATGGCGCTGATATCTTCTTAGAAAAACATATATTCATATTTCTTTTAGATTATCACATTCTTGAATTCGAACTGCATTACAAAATTCAAACTGGTATATATATATAATTTAATCGATTTTTAATCCACATATTATTTTTGACTATGTATGATTGGGCATCATAATACATGCAATTTTTTTTCTTAAACTTTGTTTCTATTCATAATTATTTCTATTTTTTTTTTTTTTTTTTTTTTTTTTTTTGATTTCGCTCTACGCTTCGATCTTTGCTTATTTATTCTTGTAGTTTTATAGTTAACCGCAAAACGATTATACTATATCATTAATATAATATGTCTGTTTCAATGATAATCTTCATTAATTTTCAAAAAATCATCTCGGCAAAAACATAAATTTAGTATAAATTATTATTAATAGAAGAAAGTCCTTTATGATGATAGAAAGAAGTTCCATGCCAACATATAACAATCAGGAACAACTTACTCTTTGAATAAGTTTTATATGTATATATATTCATAACTATATTTACATCCATTTTATCACATTATAGCATATTTTAAGAGCATATATTAATAGCATATTTTAAAAGTTTAGATTTAGCAATAGCAATTAATTACGTAATTTTAGAATGATTAAACAAAAATATTAATTTATAATTTATAATATTTAAAATAATTATTCGGAATAAAGATTTTTGCTGATTTTTATGATTTGAATAAGTTTATTATAGAAATAATATTTTGAACAATTTTTTTCTTTATATGTTGCCTCCATTCGATCTTAATTTTTCAAGATTTGTAAAAAAAATTGCTATTATATTGCACACAATTTCTCTTATACATATATATCTATAGCTATATATGCATATACAATCACCACTATATTTTTTATGAATTAATGTAAACAATGTAATATAACAACAAATAACTAAAATATAAGACAAATGTAATTAAAACAACTGAAATTCAAAAATTTACTTACTCATGAATTATAATAAGATTAAAATCCAATGCTGAATTTGGGTTCACAAAATAGAAAAATAAAATATAAAATAATTTTTAAATGATCGAAATTACAATGATCAAAATTATAATAAATATCATTTTGGTATCTATCGTTATAATTTCGATCATCCAAGAGTTGTTTTATATTTTATTTTTGCATTTCATAAATCCAAAGAATCTATAAAATATCTAAGTTTACCATTGAATTTGAGATATTTTAAACCCATTATAATCCATAAAGAAATAATTTTTTAATCGATCTATTTGTTATATATTTTGAATGCTATAATATTTTATAATTTTATTATTAATGCTATAATATTTATAGGAATAAAAATAATAAATTGTGAAAAATCATAGGCTTATATCTATGTAATATATAGGAAATATATAGGATATATAGGAATAAAAATTCTATGAAATAGTAACTTTTTTTTCGCAAATATTTCAAAAATTAAGTTCGAATGGCAATAATATGTAAAGAAAAAAAATTATTCAAAATTTTATGTTATCCTATTCCAAATAATTATCAATATATTATATATTTTATTAAAATATTAAAGCTACATTAACTAATTTTATATATGAATATAAATGAAAATTAATATAAAATATTAAATATGAAATATTAAATACAAAACTTTAGATAATTCACACTTTAAGAGCTTGTAAAGAATAGTCCATTAAAATTTTTATAAATATTATTCAATATTAGAAATATCATAATCTCTCATATATATATGTATCTCATAATCTATCATAATAACAGAACTTTTCAACTAAGTTCTTAAGAAAATAGATTGCAAATATTTGCTAGATATTAAAATAAAATATACATATTACTAATGATGTTATAAAATAGCATGCAGGAATTGCAGGATCTTTTTCACTTCGACTACAAAAAAAAAATGAATAATGCAATATCAATAAACATATGGAAAATCTACGTTATAAAATACTGTTCCCAAGTACTATTTATTAGCTTAAATGATGCTGATAAATTTTATTTAGCCAAAAATTTTCATTTTTTTTTTATATCAATGATTTTGAAATTCTATATTAACTTTCATAAGAAAGATTAAATAGACACAGTAAAAAATATATCACAAACAAAACACAGAGAATAAATCTAAAATTTTACGGAATTTTTTATTTCATATTTTAAAATATTGATTGTCTAAAAGATCAGCGTTAAGTATACTATGATTTAAAATAGCAAATACAAATAAAAATATATTTAATACAATCATATTATAAAAAATATAGGAAAATATAAGAAATGAAAATATTAGGAAAAAAAAAACGGAAAGAAAAATATAAATACAGATGTATACTTTTTACAAAAGAAGCAACTTGTTCAAGATTGAGAAATTGTTTCTTGTCTCTTTCTTTCTTTCCAAGTAGAATATTAATATTTAAAATTAGTAGTATATTAATTTGGTAATATTAATATTATTATTAATATCTATTTTCTAAAAAATTGAATTTTATTTTTTATATAGAAAAATAATTTTTGAATTTTTAATTTTGAATTTTTTAATAAATTAAAGAAATAAATTTTTTTAAATTCTTTATTATAATATATACAAGCATAATTTCTGAATTTTTTAAAAATTATATGTAAAAAATAAATAGATTTAATAAGTATAAAAATTTTTTAATAATTTTATTTAATCAAAAAATATAAAACATGCTATATAAATAATTTTAGCAAAGAAAATATATATATATATATATAGAAATTATTACATATATAATATAATATATAATATAATATATACTTATACAATACTTATATATACTTATATTACAACATATATTTATTACTTATAATATTGTCTTTTAATCTTCAATTTCAATTCAAAAGCATTGATTGGTATTACCAATAATTATCTGTACAAGAAAATATAAATTAGTTCCAGTATTTTCAAATACGTACATATATTTAAATATATATATATATATACTATTCTCAGAAGTAGCAAATTCGAAATCATAGCATTCATAGATCTTGGTGAATAAATCATCATAATAATTGAAATAAAAATTATTTAATTTTTTCATAAAAAATTAATAAATTTATTACCTTTCTTAAAAAAAATTAATTTTATTCTTCAGATTTAAGTATCTACAAAAAACAAAATACAAATTATATTAATTATATTTCTATATTGTATTTCTTTATTTTTTTAGCAACAAATTTAAAAAAAATCAGTTAGCAAATACTATAACTAATCATAGAGCATTCATAAATCTTGGTGGTTTATTAATTTCATCATCAATATATTAATAATAAATAAAGTAAATATTAATATTAGAATACTTACACTTTATTGTAACATTCTTCTCAGAAATGATTGTCATATGAACCTGAAATTTTATTTTTTTTTAATAACAATTATATTCTAATCTATATAAGATAATATATATAAATATTCATTTAACAAATTCAGTTAGCAAATACTAGATTAATCATAGCATTCATTGATCTTGGTGGTTTATAATTTCATCATTATTATATATAATATATTATAAATAATATATAATAAATAAATAAAATATTAATACTTAATATACTTACATTTTATTGTAATTCTTCTTTGCATATTCAAACAATTGGTATGTGAACCTGAAATTTTTTTTTAATAATTATATTTCAATATTAAATATAAAATAAAATGAATAAAATAATATTTTTATTATTCAGTTAGCAAATACTATTAATTAATCATAGCATTCATAGATCTTGGTGGTTTATAATTTCATCATCAATATATTAATAATAAATAAGGTAAATATTAATATTAAAATACTTACACTTTATTGTAACATTCTTTTCAGAAGTGATTGTTATATGAAGCTGAAATTTTATTTTTCTTTAATTATATTCTAAAATAAAATAATATATATATATATATATATATATTCATTTAATGAATTCAGTTAGCAAATACTAGATTAATCATTGATCTTGATGGTTTATTATTTCAACATTAATAGATATATAATAAATAATATATATATATAATAATTTATAATAAATAAATAAAATATTAATACTTAATATACTTACATTTTATTATAATATTTTTTTTTACATTAATATTCAAACAATTGGTATATGAATCTGAAATTTTTTTTTTAAATTATATTTCAATTTAAATAAAATAATATTTTTATTTTTATAGATTTCAGTTAGCAAATACTATTAATTAATCATAGTACTCATAGATCTTGATGGTTTATAATTTCATCAATTTTTAATTCATAATAAATCAGCTAAATATTATACTTAATATACTTACATAATTACATATATTTTATTATAATTTTTCAAAATTGGTATCTTAATTTTTATTTTAATCTTTATAAAAATATTTTATTTAATCTAAATCTATTATATTCTAATTTATATAGATTTCAATTAGCAAATATTAATATAATCTGCATAATAAATAAAATAAATAATCATAGCATTCATAGATTATTATATCTTAATGGATAAAAATAATTATGATAATAATTATATACAAAATAATTCATTAAAATAATAAAATATTAAATAATTATAATTTATTATAAAAGAATTAACAAATATAAACGTACTTACATAAAAATAATGATTTTTACCCAACCTCTATTTATGAATGCTGAAATCAAAAATATAATGTATTATTTATATGCATATATGCATATATACATTTATATTCATGTATTATTTATATGCATCTTTAAAATAATTAAATTAGATAACTTACCTTTCAAATATATATATAGTTATATGTAATTACTTTATACAACCTTTTTGTTTAGGGCTTTTAAAATAAATATATTAGATATAATTGCAAAGAAGAAATATCAACTAATATTAAAGCTTTTAAAAATAGCAATTCAATTAAATAAATTAATTTATACATAAGAAAAAATTTCAGAATTGATAAACAATTAATAAATCTTTTTTACAATATATATCACATCTGTAAATTTATATTAAAATGTATATTTATTAATATACAAATTAATCAGCCTTTTTTGTTGTTCGAGTCTTCTTAGCAGGTAAAGGCTTTTGGGAGCGCAACACAGCACTAGCACGACGTAATGCAGCCTAAAAATAATTCATTTTTATCATATTGATAACTTTTTTAAATCTTTATCACAAACAAATTTTATCTTATATTTCAAATGAATCTACCTTAGTAAGATCTACACGATATTTATTTTTTGTAAGCAATCTTTTTAATTTATATAAAGAACGACGAGCTCCAGCTTTCATTGTGCATCGAACTGTAGCTTTTGCAGGCTTATTCATAGCTTTAGCTTTTTTATAAACTACTGTAAATCCTTTCTTATCAGATGTATCAACAATACCAACACTTTTTCTATGAATCAAACCAGAATAACGATAGCTACTCAAATTGGTCAAATTGTTAGATTCCTAAAATTTTATATTATATATCAATCTATAAATTGATAAAAGAAGATTCAAAAAAAAATAATGAAAAAAATATATAAAGAAAAAAAATTTTAAATAAAATTTTAAATAATTTTAATAAAACATGTACAAACCGTTGAAAATGGTTTATTAATATTGCGTTTTTTTAAGAGGAACGCATTATTATTACGGATAATCATCCAATTTAAATGAGACGACATAGTGAATTATCTAAAACAGTAACATATTAAAATTTTTATAATAATTCTATTTATATAAATACATAAATTTGAAAATTGATAACTATATATTAACCTATAAAATTATTAAATAAAATAAGAATTTATTCAAATTATTAAATCTTTAAATTATTTTTAGAGAAATAGTTCATAATTATTAAACTATATATTTATTTTACTATTATTAAACTATATGATAAATAAAAAATCTAATATTCAATATTATAAACGAGAAATATAGACTCACCACGTGTATAGCTAACGAAAAGGAATCAGAAAGGCATATTTAAGATGGCGTAAAATAAATGATAGTCCAGAAAATTTATAAATATCCCTATATAACGCATAGATCAAAAATTATGATAAAATTTCTTTTAAAATATAATTTGAAAGATTAATAAAATAGACAATTAATAAAATAATTAATAAAATAATTGATTTATTTAAAAATAATTATTTATTTTATATTGTGATAGATTTTTAAAATTCTATGTTCTATATTATAAAAATTATAATTACAATATAATTAATTTTTTATTCTTATTACATATTTTTTATTGAAATGGTAATTCATTGAACATACTCATTATTTCATTCGTATCATATTTTTCCTTTTCTTGTTCTTTAATTTCATCAAATATATTTTGTAAATCTTGAGGAATATAAATTGAGATGTCATTTAAATACAAAGCATCATTTTGGGATAATTTTTGCAAAGTTGCCCATCTTGTTGCAACATCTTTAAACATACACTTTCTAAATATTAGACAATGTATATGTCGCAGTTTTTCATATTTTATTCTCATAAATCCTAACTTACTCAAAACATATCTCCATGATTTTATTATCTTAGCATTTGCACCAACATGTTTTGAATCAGGACTTATAATGAAAAGAATACCACCAGTTTGCAATAAATCATAAGCTTTTTTACAACATATGTATCTTTGTTTTGGACAGGGTAAATATTCTAAAAATAAGGAAAATACAACTACTTGAAAAGTGTTTTCAGGCAATTGTAAAACTTGATATTTATCATTAGAAATTAATGTTTCTCGTCCAATTTGAACATTTAAAAAATCACAACGTAAAACTTTTTCTGGTATATCATTCAAATCTATTGCAAATACATCAAACATATCTAAAATCCCAAATGGATTATAACAACTACCTACATCTAACAATGATATTTTTTCAACTAATTTTTCATTATTTTTATCAAAATATTCAGATGTTTGAATCTTCTTATTTTTATTTACATTATAATTTATAGCGATTTCAGATTTTATATAATATTTATCTATTTTTTGTTTTATATTTTCTTCTCTCAAATCATATTTCTGTCTTCCACTATTTAAAAAATATTCTTCACATTGATTTTTAATCCATTCTATTCTTGAATATGTTGAATTTTTGGTATTTAAGTTATTTTCCATCCAATATGTAGTTGCCAATTTTTGCATAGAAGAAGCATATTTCTAAAATATTTATTCATGAAATTCTACAGTCTTTTATGAATATTATTTTTATTTTATTTTATTAATCAATAAATAACATTTAAAATCAAACCTGTAAAATGTCTTTACGACGAATATGTCGTTCCCACGCAATCTCAGGACCGCAATTTTGAGCTTCTTGTCGCAACGTAGCATGTGTATTTTTAATAATATCTGATAAATATTTTTGTTCTTCTGTTGCCATTTGAATTTTTACATTAACATTATTTGAGCATAACACAATATAATATTTTGCAAAAATTTCTTTAAATTCGTAAAATAAATAGCTATATGTCAAGGATTCGTCTTGTTACTTTAACCTAATGTCCATTTTTGACATTTCATTTAATTCTTATCGTTAACCCCATGATCAAAACAATGGCGGGTTCTGCATTAAGACGATTAATGGCAGAATATAAACGTGAGAATTAAATTTAATTTATTGCAATTCATATTTTATTATAGATATTATGTAAAATTGCTTCTTTTATTATTTTTTTGTTTAATTTTAAATAATAATATAATGAATACTATATAATTTATAGAGTTAACCTTAAATCCACCTGAAGGTATTATCGCTGGTCCAATAAATGAAGAAAATTTCTTCGAATGGGAAGCCTTAATCACGTATGTATTTTAACAAAATATATAAATTTTAATTATTAATTTTTTATTTATGATAATTTGTTTTTATATTATATATATATATATATATATATATATATATATATATATATTATATATATAATAAAATATCTATCTGATATATATTTTTATTTTTTCTTAATTTTAGTTAAAAATTTAATATCTGTTTATAGTGGACCAGAAGGAACATGTTTTGAAGGTGGAGTTTTTCCAGCAAAATTAATATTTCCACCAGATTATCCATTAAGTCCACCAAAGATGCAATTTACTTGTGAGATGTTTCATCCAAATAGTAAGATTTTTTTTATTAAAACATTAATTTATGTTTATTTTTTTTTTTGAGTCTTAAAAATTTTGAATTCATATTTCTTTAGTCTATGCAGATGGCAGAGTATGTATAAGTATATTACATGCACCTGGTGATGATCCCATGGGTTATGAAAGTAGTGCAGAAAGATGGAGTCCAGTTCAAAGTGTAGAAAAAATATTGTTAAGTGTGGTAAGTATGTTAGCAGAGCCAAATGATGAAAGTGGTGCAAATGTTGATGCTGCTAAAATGTGGAGGGAAGATCGCTCAGAATTTGAAAGAATTGCTCAAAAATTAGTTAGGAAAACACTTGGTATTCCACCTTAAATTAAAATGTTTAGTGTTTAATTGAAAACAAAATTGTGTAATTAAAATGTCATATGATTCAGTGCAAATATATTGTCTTTAAATTAAAATTTTATCGAAATGTGATATATACTTAAAAAAATGTTTTACAATCATGTGTAACAATGTATTTAATTAAAAAAAATTAATAACACAATTTATTAGTCTTAAAAAATGTATTTTATTTTTAACATTACAGTACAAACATGGGTAATCAAATACATATGTATTTGTTTATATTTAGAATATTCTTAACTATAATAAAAGTAACAAAAAAAATTTTTTTTTTGTGCTCATAAGTATGAAAAATTTAAATTGGAAAGTCATTTTATTATAATTCAATCATTTAAATTACAATTATGAAAATAGTATTAAATATTTAGTAAAAAATAATTTTTTATTTAATCATTTTACTATATTATCAAAAAAGAAGAATAATATTTTAAATAAATACATAATAGTTTTAGAATGTAATAAAATTTGTACATTTAAAACTTATAGTAAAATTAATATTATTTTTACAAATTATAAAACTTATAACAATTTAATTAGCATATTTATTTTCCTAAAATTTTCCAAAATTAGCATATTTTCCTAAAATTTGAATTTAAAAATATAAAATTAAATAAACATATTTATTATTCAAATTTAATTTTTTTATATAGTACATTTATTTCAATGAATTGTTCATTTTTTTATTATACTTATTGAAAAACATATTTTATATTATCTTAAATATTTACAAAATTAAAAAATTTATAATAGATTTCTGATTATCATGCATCCTTTGCTCTAATAATCATTGCACATATATTTGATAAATCATATTAGACTAGAAAAAATAAGTTAAAAAATATAAAATTGCAATTTAAATATTGTAACTTTTATTAAAATAACAAAGAGCTTACATATTTTTAAAAGTTTTTTGTATTAAATTTATGTTTGGATTATATCTTTGAAAAAGATAAAAAAATAAATGCAAATATTTGGAAGTAAATTGATATTTATTAATAAACAATATTGAACTTCAACTTAAAACTCAATATTTATTGACTAGCATTTGTCAATTATTTATAATAAAAAATTATTAATATATTAAAATCAAAGTACAACATTGCATCTTTAAAAAATAATTTATATATATAGAAATTTTTTTATTTATTTTTAGTTCTATAAAACTGAAAATATTTATATAAAAAATAAATTTTATAAATATTGAATTTTTAAATAATATATAACAAAATTTTTATATATGTAAAATATTTGAAACAGTTTCATGTGCAATTAATTTGACAGAATTCTTTAATTAATAAATCAATGTTATACTTTGATATAATTATAAACTTTGGCATTTAAGAAATAAATTATTGCTCCATGCCAAGTGCATTTTTTTGTTTTTCTATAAATGTATAATTTATATATATAAAACTATATACAATGTGTAATAATTTTTTAATTAAATATTATATTGAATTATACATTTTTATAAGATTTAAAAATATTTTATTTAAGAATATAGTTTGATATTATTACTTTCTGAAAATGTATAATTAATTATAAATTTTAATAATAATAATAATAATATCATTTTATTAGCAAAAATTAAAATTTTATATTTTATATATGTTATTATTAAGAACACATTATATAAATATAAAGCTATTAATCAATGTCACACACATTTATCACATAAAAAAAAGATTTCATGAACATATTTATCATTTAATAACACTTGGCATAGAATTTTTATATTTCTTTCTTAATATTGATGTTAATAATAATGAAACATAATTAAATAAAACATTGATATTTTTCAGTAATGCTAATTTCTTCACAAGAATACATATGTGCAACTTATATTAATGTAAAATACATTTGTTATAAAATGATACTAATTCTGCTCTATATACCTCCCTCTGTGGCTGAGGTATTATGGTGCCTTTAATCATTAATTATATGCACATGCCTCACATATGTTTAGATTTATCCTTAAATATAGTCTTTTCCTTAGACAATCTGTTAATAGTAATTGTATTGCAAAATCTACCACGTGAATATTAAGTATAAAATTTGTTTATTTAGTACTGCAAAGTTCATGAAAGTGCAACCAAAAATTTCTGAGCAATATATAATGTATATATGGCCTTTATTATTCCATGATTTATGAAGCTGCACAGGAAAAGCAATTTAAATTAAAAGCAAATTAAAAAAAAAAAGCAAAATAAAACAAAAATTTGTTAATTAATTTGTCTAATAACAGTCAGTACACATTTTGTATAAAAACTTCCTCCATCCTTGAAAAATCTATCTTTATATCAATGCTTCATAGTGAGCTCTGTAGCATTACAGAATACAAAATTTATCAAAGTAATGTCTCTATTTCTGAAGATGAGATTCTACACGTCTTCAGGAAAGAGACAAAAATAAAAATATATATTATTATAATTTACTAAATCTTATCTGAAGCTCCTTTCTACTTTTCAATTTGATTAAGCAAAATTGTAAATTGAAAAATTTTCACTTGATTTATATTAATACTTAATATTAAGTTATAATCTAAAATTTATATAATGATACAAATAATACACATATATATATATATAATTCAAGAATATAAATTTCGAAAATTTTATTTGAATTAGAAAAAAACATATATCTTCATAGATATATAAAATTATAAAAAATTAAATACATAATATAAATTCGATTAAGTGCACGATGTAATCTTGTTAACTTTGATTACCTTCATTCAACTGTATAATTTAAGGAATCAGAATTCTATAATTTATAATTTTATATAGCACCAGTCGCTAATCAGTTATAACAAAGAATCTTTTATTCTTTCAAGGAGTAAATATTATTAGATCTTAGTTTAAAATTGCTATAAAGAATGAAAATAAGTATAATACATTTAAAAAATTGCACATCATATATTAATTATCCATTAAATCACAAAATATATGTATCTAATTTGCCAGATATTAAAATTCCTGGCAATTTAATTATTCTATATAAAATTAAATAATATACATAAAATATTTACATTATAAAACAATTTGAAACAATGAAACAATGTTCCATCCAAAGATTATTTTTAAAAATGATTATAATAATTTGCAGAAAAATACGATTGATGCTTGAATGAAAATATTTATACTACATTATGATTCCATTAATTCATTGAATATTTTATCTAAGTTATCTAATCAGTCTGTGGCAGCTACTTCTAAACTTAAAACATGATATAACAATATTAAAATGATTAGTATAGAAATTTTCTACAAATGACAGACATAACTGATTTTTATATATGCCAGATTATATTTTAATATATTAGCATTTTTTTCATAATTGCCTACAGCATTTTTTCATAATTGTTTGCATACGTGCATCATATTTAAAATTATTTATTGACTGTATATTAATCATCTAATAAAGTGGAATGTCAAATATAGGATATAGATTATATTTATATTTTTTTCATTTATATTAAAACAAAATTTTATAAAGAATAATAAAATAATTGAATAATCTCTGGCAAAAACATAATTTATTAAATGAAAACTAATAAACCAAAAAATCAGTAAAAAAATTATGATTTCAATGTCTAAATAAAAAAAGTAATATAAGATATATGGCACGTAAGAAGGATTATTTAATTACTGTTTTGCATCATTATATATGAATATTATACATTCATTGCATCATATGAATTCATAAAGATATATTAAAATTAATAACAGGAACTTATAAATAAAAACTATAATTAGTAACGTAGAATTTTTTGACATATAATGATTATATCATTTCATAATAAAATCAAAAAACTATAAATTTGAAAATCTAATATCAATTTCTGTGCATTTTTAATTACATAAATGAAAATTCTGATTGAAAATTATTTTTGAACAAATTTTATTTTTTGTTTTATAATTTATTTAGTATTCTTATACAATTAACTATATTGTTCTATATAAGAACTGCATGGAACGGATTATTTTTTTTTTCAAACAGATATTAATATTTTAAATTTCAAATTTAAATCATATAATAATAAAAATCAGTTATTCTCATATTTAATCATAATATTATTTAACAGAATCATATGAAACAAAATTGTATAAAATTTTAAATTTTAAACCACATATTATAAATATTTGGCAAGTATTTCATAAAAATGAAGGACAAAAATTATATATTTGTACCTCACGATAGGCCTTGTGGTGTGAAACAAATCTTCTCTAATTCACCAGTTGAAGAACTAACAGGAGATTCAGCTCTATCATCTTGTTCAGCTAATTGCTCACTGTAGTAATGAGGCGTGCTCAGATAATCAATGAGCCGCCGAGGCAGAGGTAGAGTGGGAATAAGATCCCTGCGTACCATCTTCAAAATTACAAATCTGCACGTATGCTGTAAACTTTGAACTTGCTTAAATCTTGACACTGGATGAAGAAGTTGCACACGCATTGGACCTAACACTGGCCGTCGATGAAGAAAAAACAAATATCGTCCACTACGCGAATGTTCTACTGCATTTTCAATAAAATCGACAATTGTATGAGACTTAAATTTTGTGCAACTTCCAAAGCTAAAATTACCTATATATATGACATATACATAAATATATATTAAATTATTTAAAAAAATAAGAATTTTATAAAAAATAAAACTTACCCTGATCGTGCTCTATTCTTACATGTCGCACACAACTGTTAAGTCTAAATGACAAGGAAAAAATATAATGATCATCACTACTATCTCGTACAATGAATGACCCATCTGGTTCATTGGACAGTATTTTTTCTGCAGCTTCACCAGATATTGGGCCCCAATACCATCCATACTATTTTAAATAAAATTTAATAAATATAATATTTTTATAATGTTATATATTTTCATTATTTTCAAAAGGAAAATATAAATTATACGTACATCTTTTACTTTCTCAATACTAGCAGCAAAATCCATACTGGTATCTTCTGCTGGTTCATCCTCAATTTTTGATGCAGATAGAGGTATTTGTGATGGTATAGAAGTTGGACTTTCACATTTAGATACCATTGTTGTAAGTGCATCTTCTGCTTGTTCCACACCTCCTACATGCCCATTGCTTTTAGGCAATGGTGGTAATGCACGTTTAAAAAAAGGTAGTTTTTGTACAGAGGAATCTACCTCTGAGGTAGTATTATTATTATTAACATGTTGATCAGAATCAACGCTTTCTTCTTCTTCTACAATTTCACCCTGTACAATGCTATTTCTCTTTTCTACGAAATGATCCGGAGAACCCAAACGCCTGAATCTAAAGATATTGCAAAGTGTTTGTTTCAAATTTAATGAAAAGTTTCGCTGACTCTTCTTAATCTTCTCTCTTTCAGAATCAACTTTTTCCTTATGTGATTCCTCTTTTACTTTTTTGTGTTTAATACTAACAAATGAATTTTTTTTATGTTTCTTAACATTACTATTATTATTATTGTTATTATTGTTATTATTATTATTATTGTGAATCAGTCCATTGCTATTTTTGTTTGAAATAGGGGTATCCATTGTTGAATCTGTATGTGGATTACTATATCTATTGTTATTATTTACACTAATACCTTTTGGCATTGCAAGGTGTACAGATGTATGACTTATTGGAGCTTTATTATCGCGTTTAATTTTATTTTCACTAGAATCACTGGAGCTTGAATATAGTGTTTGCAAATATTGACGTACTTCATGTAAAGTCATATGAATTGGTTCACCAATATTATGCATGTGACCATTAGATGTTCGAGACATATGTCGACCAGATGTACCCGGAACGCTATGACGCTTTCCATTTCCAGTTTCATTACAGCATACATCAGATAAAAGTCTCTGTGATTTAATAACATGGGTAATAGCACGAGGTTTTCCACAATAATGCCTTGCTTGCTGAATATGGGCTTCTAATTCACTCTGTGAACTAGCAGATACATTTCTTCTTCTTTTACGATGTCTATGACGTTTAGGCCTTTGCGGTGTTCTAAGATCATGCAAAGGTCTAACTACATCTATTGGTACAGTATAAATGTCAGAATCAAAGGGCACATTGTACATATCACTAATCTCACTGGTCGTTAAAACATCATGTGACATAGCAGAGGTGATAAAACTGCTGTCATCCGCTTTATGACTCAGTCCTGAGGTATTTATTGAATTATGAGAACTGGATAAACGAGAAGAGGCTAATGAACATCGTGAATTTGGACGATTTAAAGTATTATATGGAGTAATTAAAGTAGTAGCTCCTTGGCATGATGAAGGTGTCAACAAATCTGTTGCCCAAAGACGTTTTGGATTGTACATACTACGAGTTACCACTGGTACATGATTTGTTGCAGGTGCTATTCTTCCTTCTGGCCATGATATTCTACAAGATATTATTAGTGCTTCTTCAATCATTGACTGTACTAAATTTTCAGCATAATCATCTATTAATTGTGGAACTTTTTGTCTCATTAATTGTGCATAGCTAAGAATCGGTGCAGATGAAGATTCAGAATTAGGAGGAGAAGGGCTATCTTGAAATTCTGGTGGAGGTTTAATAGCTACATCAACTACTTCAACTTCCAGTTTTCCATCAGCATCAGTCCATCCTGGTCCTTTTTTCAATGTATTAAAATTTTCACCACACATACCATCTGAATAATCAAACGAATCTTGTGATAAAGATTTACTTTCTATATCGCTTTCTTGCATCTAAAACAAAAATTAATTAATTAATCATTCAATTTAAAAAATTCTTTATCTTTTTAAAATATTTAAGCATATTTACTTGTAGAGATATCAATATTATAATATTATATATATAATATATATGTATATATTATATTTATTATTATATTTATAAATTATAATAATAAAATATACCTCGATTGCAAGATGAGCTCTAACTGAATCACTAGAAATGGACCCTCCAATTCCACTGCTACCAAGATCACTGAGAGGTCCAGTAGCGCTTAGTGAACAAGACGGTGGAGAGTCCATCTCAAATTTTTAATTTATTTATTTATTAAAAGATTTATAATAGCCAAAATTTTTGGAAGTTCCACATTGTCCCCTATAATATTATAATGATATTAATTTAATTTAATTATTAAATATTTTTAGTTAATTTTACTAATCTTTTTGACAAAATTAAAATTAATTTTCAATTATATTTCAAGAATTCTTACCTGAAAATAACAATTACAAACAACATGTGAATGTTGCATGATCTTCATGTTTACATAAATACTTGTACTTTTCATATGGTCCATTATGAATAAAAAACTGAAAAAATATTTAATAAAAATATATATTAAATTAAATTTATATTTATAAGTATATAACAATATTTGACATTAATCTTTTTTCTGACTTAAATATAATTATTATATCTATTTTATATAGTCGTGTATTATTAAATTATTTAAATAAAAATTTGTTAAGAATATTCTTTTAATAAGAATATATTTTACAAATTTGTAATATTTAACCTTCAATTATATACTACATAAACTTTTGTTTTAAAAACATGAATTACATACAAAATAAAAAGAATTGAAAAATATATTCTTATGAAAAATATTAATACTGTCAAAAGATGTATGATATAAAAAAACAATATAATATATCACTTTAACTCTTATATCATAATAACAATATAATATTTTAATATCACTTTATAAAGAAATTTAATTCATGTAGATATAGTATGGACAAAAATTGAGGATATTCTTCTGTATGATTCATGTTTTAATTGTCTATTGTGCGAAATATTCGAAATATCTCGATCAAGATACATGCCATACAATGACCACTTTAATATCCCGGTAAGGTTGATGTTTGCGTCGTAGATAGTAGTTGACTACGTTTGACGTTTCGAAAGTTAAAAGTGAATTTTACGTACTTATGTTAGGTTACTTGCAACTCGATCGCATTCACGTAATATTTGTCAATGAAGTAGAGTATCAGAAAAATGTTCATTGTTGTCACATAACGTTCGTTCTACAGACAAATCAATATTTAAAAGACAAACGCGAGTCCTTCACGTTAGTTTACTCCATGTCAGTTCCGTTCCCACATTCCGTCTGTCATGCTAAGGAAGAATTCTATTCGAGTACTTTCCGGGATCGACAATGTATTTCACAAAAGGAGGAACTATAGCCAATGTGATTGCACAATTCAAAATAGTTTTATGTACATAGTTATTCATTTTCAAATGACCAACATTCATAAGTAAAATATTATAATTTTTTTAAACGTAAATTAATTGATTTATATAAATAAAAAAATTAAAATATAGAAAATTATTAACTTTTTACAATTGATAAAAATTTAATATTAAAATTTTTTTTAACCTAATAATTTTGAAAATGTTACAATATAAAAATAATAAAAATGTATCAAATATTTAACATGTTCTATTTCTTAAACATCATGTTAATTGTTTTTATTATTAATATTTAGTTTAATTTTTAAGTTATTTTACTTTCTATCTTTTTATTAACTTAGTTTTTCTTGAAGTTGTTATACATGAATTTTAAAAAGTTCCTAGATAAAAATTTACTAAATATACATGTTATCGATAACATTATCGTGTCAAATAAGTGTACATATCTTCGACATAATTATGCATTTTAATTCATAATTGAGGAGTATACATTTTATGCATATTATGCGATACTATAATTATGCAAGTATAAAACATTCTCAAGAATGTTACAAATATGTGTAAACAGTTGTCAATGTAATTATAGTTACAAAATATATGTATACTTGACAGATATACAATCTTCAATATTAGTGGAAGAAATATTTTTTATACAACGACGTATAAATGAAGATAATTTATTAAAGAAGGTTAAAAAATTAATATTTTTAAAATTTAATTAATAAATTATAATTTTATATAATAGCATTTTATATATTATATATTTTATGATACTTTATATATTTTATATGTATTATATATTTTTTTTTAATAAATTGAGAATTATGAAATAATTAAATTACTCAAAATCATTCTTAAAAATATTAAGATTTATTTTATTAATGATTTGTAATCTTAATATAAATTTAAATAAAAATTTAAATAAATTTAAATTTAAATTTAAATAAATGTTTAATATAAATTGAATTTGAATAGAATTAAAAAATTCATAAAAATTCATAAAAATAATCTGACAATTTTTATTTTTTTTCACAAAATCAAAATTTTAAATTGTAGAATTTTAATTTTTATTCAATAAATTTTAAACAAAATTTTAAACAAAATTTATTTTGAATTAATATATGTAAAAAATAAATATAAAAGAACTATATTTAAATTACATGATATAAATATAATTATATGTATATAATTGTAAATAAATATAATGTAAATAATTATATGTATATAAATAGATAAAATTATAGATAAATAAAAATTATATATATAGAAATTATATATATAGAAATAAATTATTCAGTTAATGCATTAATATTTTATCTATTATAAAATTTGTTTCAATTTTTTTTTGTTATTTTATTTTGTAAATAAATACATAATTAGTATATAATAGAATTATAATATAATCAATATATAATTAAAAAGTAGTTTTTATTTATTTAATAATTGCAGGTATAAATATATAATTAGATAAAAAATTATAAATATGTTACTCCAACAACTTGCAGATTTTTTAAGCCTTATAACAATAGGTATGTGTTTCATATTAAAGATTCCCCAAATTTTGAATTTATTGACTGCTAAATCAGCAAATCAAATTTCAATTGTAAGTCTTTTATTAGAATTAACTAGGTAAGTTTTATCTATTATAAATATATAAATTTTTGTTTTTCAATTTAGATTTCAATATTTCTTATAATATTGGCTCAATTTATATTTCTTACAGTTATACAGTGATGACTAGTTATAATTTCACAAATGGTTATTCAGTATTATCTTATTTGGAATATCCTATTATTCTATTCCAGGAATACATTCTAATCTTTCTAGTCCTAAAATACTTAAATAAAATAAATATATTTTCAATTCTAGTCTCAATATTATATATTGCTACAAGTATTTCTCTTGCAATGCAACTCATACCAAAATTCGTACTTACGATTTTAGCGGTTAGTTAATTTAATTAATTCAAAATTAATTTACAATTTTATAGTCATTTTTTAATTTATTTTGTTATTATTAGCCGCTGTGTACCCCAATTTCTGTCTCAAGTAAGATTATTCAATTATTGGCAATTATTCGAGCGAAAAATGCAGATACAGTATCACCAATTACATGGTTTATCTCTGCGTTTACTAATTTGAGTAAGTTATCAATATTGATTTCTCTATAGAAGTTTATGCTACATATTGATCTTAATTTACAGCAAGAGTATTTACTATATGGATGGATTCAGCAGATATTTTACTACTGGGAAATTTTGTTATTTCTGTGATTTTAAGTTCAAGTATTATGTTTTTCGCTATTTATTATAAGCGAATAAAACAAGATTAAGAAGATTTTCTTAATTAATATTACAAAAATTGATCTTAATATTACAAAAATCAAATATATTTTCCATTCAGCCTTTTTTTCTTAATAATTATCAACAAAAAACAATTTTATCAACGAAAAATAATATTTTAAATATACAATAATACAATGAAATATATTATTTAATTTTTTCATTAATTAAATAATATGTAAATTTTAAAAATGTTATTTGAAAATATTGACATATTGTACATATTTAATGAATATATATTCAAAATGAATAAAAAATTTTATCGATAGATTAAATACAATCTAAGATTTTATTTACAACTTTCCTCTCAATCATATCTTTTTTCCGATTACAACATATTCCGAGAAAGATTGTATAAATATTTTCCGGAAGGGGAATATTAATCGCTTATACTTATTTCTAAAAGCTTAAACACAAATCTAAATAATCCAACATTAAGAAAACCAAATTATACAATTCAATCGTTTAAAACAGTTCCTATCCGAAAATTACTATTGTTACTATAAAATTTCATTTGCGAATAAATATAGAATATAGTAACTGAGTTAGTTCGAGGATCGAAAGAAGTACTTAGACAATAGTCTAGTCTATTGGGCCAGAAGCTTGCACGTGTGTAAGGGTACGGAATGGCATATGGTTTCGAAGTGTGTGGACCATCCTTCTTAGAGTTGCTACCCTCACCCCCCTCTCTCCTACCATAGACCGTCAGTCCTCGATGACCTCCGGCCTGTCAGTATTCACATATATATTCAGTCTATACCGAGAAGCCACTCGGGCTTCATCAGCATCTCTCCACGTTTCTCTCGTGTATTCTCTCAAAAAGAGAACAAGAGTGAGAAAGAGACAAAGAGAATATACGGATCCAACGATAGTTTCGAAAGAGAACACGCCGCGCTAAAGGACGAGATACCAGTGCCGACGGTGGCGGGCTCGATCTGTCCACTGTCAGGATGGCGAGGTGGTTGCTGGTCGCTTCGTTGGCCAACGTGCTGATCCACCAAACAAAAAACGAAATCCTGACGCCACCGTATTTTAATTTAGCCGAGGGAAAAGAGATCATCGCATCAGCCACGTGTGGTGTCGATACTCCTGGACCAGAACTTTATTGTAAACTCGTCGGTGCAAATGCCGATCAACATGAGGATATAAATCTGATACAGGGACAGGTTAGTATATATATGTTTATGTTCTTTGCTTTATCATTTTTAATTGAAAAATGATCATTCCTATGATCATTCGTATCCATAGCTTATCTAAGCAAATTCTGTTTTTTTTATTTTTTGGTTAATAAATTTGATATTAGATATAGAGTGATTATTGAGTGACATAGAATGATTATAGAAAATCATCGTAGAATAGTGCAAAATTATATTATAAACAAAATAGATAGATTAAATTAAGGGTAAGTTTTGTTTTTTAAAAAATACCTTATATAATATTATATAATATTATATTAATTTTAGATTAATTTATAACTATTTAAATATTTCATAAATTTCTTTTTAGTTTTGATCAATTTTTATCGAAATAGTTATTTAATATTTATTTGAGAACGTGTGTTTATTATTAGTCATGTAGTCAGAATGGAGTTGGAGTTTCAATTTTTATCTATATTTAATCCTTTAAGTCCAAGAGTTTATCAAGCTTTATCAACCGACCATTCACTATTAACTATTTTTTCTTTTTATTTTTATATATAAAAAATATATAAAAAATACATAAAAGAAAAAATTATAGCAAATAACTTTAAATTCAAATCGTGATAAATTGAAATCGCAAAATTTAGAATTTTATACATAAAAGATAATTTTTGAATAAATAAAGTAAATTAACAATTATCTATTTATTATTTGCATATGTAGTTAAATTTTATATCTTTCTTTATGATGAAAATATAATATAATTTATTTTTTAAATATATAAAAGTTTGCAAAAAATTTAGAAATTTCTGAATTTCAAAATAAATCATAAAAATAATAAATAATAAAAAAAACTTTATAATTTATTTTTAAAGATTTTATAGTTTTTAATATTATAATTTATATCGCATTCAACAAATTTTCTTCTGTGACACATACGCGGTATTAGTAATAAGCGTGCTATCGTTCTTCAAATTTGATAAAAGAAGATCGTGTTCATTTTTTGTACAAAGCGTGAATGAAATTATATGCTAAAAAGCGTCTTTCATAAATCTCGTCTTACTAGTAATAATTAACATAACGTATATATTAAGAATCATTTCAAGTAATTTCCTCAAATAATTATATAATATATAATGTGTGTATAATTATTTCAATAAATCTAATAAAATTTTTTGTATAATTACATCATTAATTGTTATAATATCAAAATTTATAAATAATATAAAAATTTATAGTATTAACTCTTGATTTAATTTTATCATTAATTTTATCAGTAATTTTTTTCAATGAATCTTGAGATTAATGTTATTTCTAATTAATCTTATATTTATTTGATATTTTTTTGAAATTAATTTAATGTAAATTCTACTGCTCCGAAAGAATAGTTGTAATAATCTTGAAAACCTAAAAAAAAAAAATACATTATACGAAAAAATATATATTTAAATATATCAAGATAAATAATATATTTATTATTTATTTAAAAATTAGATTATTTTTTAAAAAGTAAAAATTTATGTAAATTTAGAATTAATACAAAGAAATTAAATAATTTTTTATCTTAATCGTTTAAAAAATCGTTTAAAAAATTATTTTATCTTAATTACTATTAATCTTTTTACATTTCTTGACAACATATCATAGAACGGGATTCCCTCAATCAAACAGGAAATAATAAATTAGATGACCGATTTATTTCTCGCATAACATTTAAAACAATTGATAATATTATTAATTGTAATATTATTAATTGTAATTATTTATTTTTATATTATGTTTTTTTCATTAGATTATGAAATAATTGATATTATTGAACGATTCATAAATTTAGAATTTCTCGAATGGTCAATGGCCATTCGATTCTACGAGTGTTACATATATATCTGTTTATATGGATGAGAGAAAATGCTATGTAGACTAGAAGTGAGAGGACTGATAAAAAGCCTGTGATAAGAATGACCTCTCGATAACACTTGACCATCTTGTCTTCTCAAATTCCGAACGATTGTATTGACACGAGTGTCCTACAATGATTCTTAAAAAAAAAACTTTACTATTTGTAGAAATCTTTGTAAAAATTATTTAATTTTTTCCTAATCTAACTTATTATACATTTAGTTAATAGGAAAGTTTAATTGAATAATTTTAAATTAAATTGCATTTAATTTAATGCTATAATTTTATGCTATATATGAGAATTAAAAGACATCAGGTCATTCAACTTTATATTGATAAATGGACGAATATGTAACTGAAGTGTTAATTATATTATATATACATTTTTATAGTTTAAATTAATTATAAATTATAATAAGACTATAATTTTGTTTCTCTTCCGCTTTGCTGTAAAAACTTCTATAAATGAGAATATTTTAAGTTGAAGAAAATTTATTTCAAATAATAATTTATTAAAAATCATTTCAAATAACGCTATCTATTATTTGATGAATAATGTATTTTAATTAAATTTATGTATTTATTTTGTCAATTGAAAATAAAATATTTGGGAAAATAATAAATTTAAGAATTATTTGAGGAAATAGCATTTATTTCTTGATTGAAAATTCATTCCCGAAACATTCAAAATAAATAAAGAAAAACGAAATAATAATTTAAAAAAAAACGTAATAATGTTAATAATTTTATCTTTGCAATAGAATAATCCAATTTTTGTCACAAATCGAAAATGAAATTGTAGTACAAGTTATATGCTATAACTATAATTATAATAACTTATATGCTATAACTATAGCATATATTATAATAACTATAACTATAATTTGATATTATATGAGTAATTAAGATTCGAATTGTTTTCATTAAATAATAATTATTTTTCCTATTTCAAAGGAACAATTAAAGAATGAAATATAAGTACTGAAAAATAAGTACTAATGAAATATATATATATATATATATATTTATTTATTTTTATATTATTCTATATATATTTCTATATAAATAGATAATTTTTATTTTCTTGAAAAAATAAAAATAGAAAAAAGTTTTAGTTAGATAAAAATATTATTTTGATTCGAAAAAAGCAAGCAGATTTTTTATTTTTGAAATATATTTGAAACATTTCTAAAACTTGGATTTGAATATTGATGAAATTGTTTGATGAAAATTTGTATGCAAACATAACAATTAAAATTTAAAATTTGTTCTTAATTTTAAAATTTAAAATGTTCTTTTTCTTTTCATATTAAAATTTTTAAAAATTTTATTATTAATTTAAAATTACTATTATAATACTATTATATATCAATAGCCATTTTTTTAATTTAATATATTTATGAAAATTTGGAATCATATTTTTACTTTTTTATATTGAATCTTTTTCTAATTTTATCATTAATATTTGTAATATTTGAAATAAATATTAAAAATGATCACTATCAATTCAAAATTAATTTTCAGTTTTAAATATAATTTATTATTTTATTTCGATAGATTTTTTTTTATAGTAATAGAATTTTATTTTTTAAATATAATGAATTTTATATTTTTTAAATATAATGAATTTTATAGAATATATGAATTAGAACAATAGTATATTATTTTTAAAATTAAACTAAAACCCTATAAGTAAGCCTATAAGTAATTAATTTTTTATTGTTTTGTTTAATTTGTCTCATATTATTGATATATAAAAATGAAACAATTATATAAAAATCACAATCTGTTTTTTCTGCTATATTTACTTTTGATTTTTTAAATGATAAATAAAAGAAAACAATTCTAACTTCAATATCTTATCTTAAAATATATTAAGATTTGCATATACGATCTTTTAGAACTTTTATCAATCGAATACAAATTAATTATTAAAATTAAATTTTACATTTAAGAATTAATATGTTACATATTAATGTTTTCATTTTTTTTTTTTTAAGAAAATGATGTAACGAATTTTTACAAGTTTTGTTTTGTAAATTTTTTTTTTGAATTGTAAATTATCTTTATAATTGTAAATTATAATTGGAAAAACTTATATCACATTTTTTAATTTTTACACAAAAAATATAAAATTTGATTTTTCATCATATTTTACATCATATTTTAATCAAGATTTCCATTATTTTAAACATATTAACTAATCATTAATCAGATCAGATAAAAAATAAAAAATGAATAAAAATATTTTTTTATTTTCAATTTGAAAAATATCAAAGTTATAATGAAATCGAAATATAATAATATAATAATATAATAATATATAAAAAAATATAATATATAATAATATAAATATAATAATATATTCATAATACACATTCAGTAATGGACAGAGTTGGGCATTAATTCCAAAAAATACATATTTAAAAATTTCGAATAAAGTTTTTAAGTAATTACTTATTAAACTATTTGAATAACATTTATTCGTAGCTATTATAGTTAATCCGCTTTTCATCTTAATTTTTGGCATTACAATTATTTGCAATTATCATTATGTTTTGAACAATAAATTATTGAAATAATTTATTGAAGTAACTTTATTCGTAACTATTATAACTATTTATTCGTAACTCAACTATTAAATTTTGCCATTATTAAATCACTGTTAGTAGAATTCTTATCTAAATAAAAAATAAAGATCTTATTCTATCTATGTTATAAATTATAATTATTAATCTTAATTAATGAGAGAGCTCCATATGTTAATTAAAAATTACAAAGTGTTTGTGATACTTTTCAAAAATTCTATAATAACAATTAAAGATTTTAAATATATTTTACCAAATCGTACGTTGAATTTTCATTAATTAAACTTAAAAATTTTCATTAATTAAACTGAAAAATTTTTATATCTTTAAGAATTATAAAATAATGAATTACATTATAATATAGATTATAATGTAATATAGATTAAAATAGATATAGATTATAATGTAATATAATATGTATATGAATTACATTATAATATAGATATTATAATATAGATAATTTTATAATATAATATTATATAATTTAATATTATAATATAGAATATATAATAATATAATATAGAAATATAGATATTATAATATAGATAACGAATTAGATAATAATAAATAATAATTTAATATTTATTACTTTATTTCATATTTAGGTGTTTTTTTATTTTTTATTTTGATAAAAAAATCTTTATTTTATATGAAATTTCTATTTTTAAAAACTTTTTAATTTTTCTTTAGATTTAAATATAGCTGGATCTTCTTTTAATTATAAATAATATTTTTTGTTTTTATTTTTTAATTATATGTTTTATTTATAATTACATGATTTTTTAATATGTTTATTATAATTACATAATTTTTTATTTACTTCTATAAACATATTTTAATTTTAAAAAATATCATTTTTTCCCATTTTTCACAATACATTAACTTTTTTTTTATTTTTTTTTATTAAATAAAATATTTGTATAAAATGTAATTTTATATTTTGAATTATTTTTTATATAATTTGCTATAGTTTAATACAAGTTTTATGCATATTTTATTGCAGATTAATTATTATACGATTTTTTTTATATAATGCACATGTACTATGTAAAAAATGTATAAAAATATATAATATATATGTCTATGTAAAAATATAATATAAATATAAATATATATTTTTTGAGTTACGTAATTTGAATTCTTAATCTGAAATGAAATTTATATTTTTTATGCACGAAAAATCTTATTATTATTTAAAATCATCAAACATTTAATAAAATTAAATTAAAATAAAATTAATTAAATAAATGATTCAAAAATAATTTATTTTTTGAATGAAGTTTTAAAATTTATTTACAAATATTTTTATTTTCAAATAAATTTATCAATTATTTTATTTTATTTTAGTTCATTTAGTAATTCTTTTTATTTATTATTTTTTATTTGAAATAAAACCGTCCAATCATTGATGACTAGTAAAATTATAACTTTCCTTTTGTTTCAATATTATATATGTGTTCTGCAAAAATATGCAAAAATTTATTTCAAACGTTAATTATTATTTAATGAGTTTATTTCAATTAATATTGTGTTCTTAATAGTAAATAAGTAAATAACATGTAGTAAATAATAAGTAATCTTGAAAGTAAATAAGAAATTGAAAAATTGATTGTTCGAGGAACTAATATTTATTTCTTAATTAATAATGTTTCTCTATGAAGATTTCTCTCTCTATTTTTTTCTTCTAATTTATTTCTCTATAAAATATTAAATTATAAATGATTAATATATTAGTATATAATAATAGTATATAAACATAATAATAATAATAAATATATAATAATAATAAATATATATGTAGCAATATAATAATAATAAGTATAATAAATAGCATATATTTAATAATGTTAATAATAAACATTAATAATATAAATATTACATTGCATATTAAAAATTCATTTATTTTTACTAAAATAATAAACAAAATAGTAACAAAATAATAACAAATAATAGTAAATAATAATTTATTTCGTGAAGTAATAAATAAAATATTTAATTGCAAAATAAATTTTTAAATAATTTTAAAAATTAATTTAATTATATTATAAAAAATAATATATTTTTAAAAATATTATATTTTTAATTATAGGTATGTGATTATTGTGATGCTGACAATCCAGAAAAAAGACATCCACCAGAATATGCAGTCGATGGAATGGAAACTTGGTGGCAATCACCACCTCTTTCTAGAGGGATGAAATACAAAGAAGTAAATCTGACAATCAATCTTGGGCAAGTAAGTTAAATAAAATTTATCAATTATATTATATAATTAATATAATACATACAAATTTATAATGTTTTAAAAAGATAAAATAAATGAAATTATTATAATTATGATAAAGAAAATAGAGACAATAGCTTTTAATGATAAAAGATAATATTAGATTATGTTTCTTTATAAAAATATTGAATACTGACAATTCAACAATCAAACATTTACTAATATAATTTATTGAAATGAAACATAAATTTATTAAAATTTAATGCTAATACTTGTGAATTTGTTTTTTTAATATAATTATAAATTTTTTAAATTATAAATATTCAATATTTATAACGATTTTTTTTTCATTTAATTATAAATCTTAAAAAAATGAAATTATTTATAATTATTTTTTTTAAATTAAGGCTTTTTTTTTAAATTTAATATTACATAATATTACATTATACACTTATTTATATTAATCTATATTAATTTAATATATTTTTTTTATTTTGATATAATTATTTTTTATTTTAATATAATTATTATTTTATTTATATATGTTGCATGTTATTGTTATTATTTAATGAATATTATTGATACTTAACGAATTAAGTAGATTTATAATAAAATTAAAATATTATCTTCTTAAAAAATAAAAAACGATTTTATTTATATTAATAATTAATATTAATATTATATTAAAATCATAATTATTATCTGCATTATAAAATTTAATTTATGATCGTAAAGAAATGTAAATATTATTTCATTGTTCTTTTATTATCTTTCATACAATTTAAATATTCTTTTATTATAAAATCTTTGTATTAAAAAATTCAAATATGTGTTTATTTCTCCATTTTTGTATTATCCAATTTTTCAATACAAAATAATTAAATGGAACAAGCTATACATAATGGATATATCCCAGTAATAAAATATTCCAATTCTAATAATTATTGCCATGACATAAATCAATTATATACTGTGTGTCATACTTGATTTAAGTGCATTCTTCTATTATTAAATATCTTCTTCTAAATACAAAATAAATATAAAAGAATCATTATCAATTCATTATTATTATGTCAGATATCATTATTATTATATCAAATATCAAATATTTTTATTTGTTAAACAACAAGGAGAAAAATAAAAATATAAAAATTTAAAAATTAGAAAAAGTTATTAAAAACTTAAAAAATTTAAAATATACAAATTTTACGAGAACCGTAGCAAAATCATCTATAGTTTTAAGTGTTGAGTTTATTATTAAGTTGTAAATATTTATAATAAAGCATTCTTTTCTCATATTGTTAAACAAACAATAAAATATTTTTGATTTAGACACAAATTTATTTAATAATATCTTATCGATTATATTATTTTTTATTTTTATTTGACCAATTATATATAATCATATATTGAGAAACAAAACTAAGTGTAAATAGAAAATAAGTGAAAGGATTGACGACAGCAGGAAATAATGGGCTTGTGGAATGAATATTTTATCTGTAAATTATTTTATCGTTTCGTAGGCGTTTTCCTGTAAAGCGGGAAAGAATTATCTTCGCATCATTTCCGGAGGACATTAGAAAAGATGGATTTTAGGGAGCGGGGTAAATGTTACAATGACTTAGATATACTTTTATTCCAATAGAAAAAAGGATACGAATATTTAATATTAGGAGATATTATTTTTTTTTCGATCTATAGGAGTTTTACAATAACTATATAAAAAAATTCGAATATAAAACATTTTTTGTTTCCCAATATTCATATTAATAAATATTAATATTAATTATTTTTTCTATTGAACCATATTTTTTATTATGAGTTCAAATTTCACGATTATATGACTTATAATTCGTCACAATTTTAGTAAATATTTGTTTCTAGGCATCGTTACAAATAAAAAAGGATTTTATTTCATAATTTTAGAAATTATCGAATTAATATGTTATATAATTTTATATGTTCTTTACATAATATTATTTCTTAATTTTTAATTTTTGATAATATGTGTGATTTAAAAAAAAAAACGAATCATTAATTCACAAATATAAATATTATTATGAAATCAATATTCACGAGATGATTTAAAAAACCGTGAATTACGATACAAAAATTGTATATATAGAACAATAAAAAAAATTAGCAAAAAACTTTTTATTTTATTTAAAAAAGAATGTTAAGAATCTTAGAATGAATTAGTTTAAAAATTATTAACTTTTTCCCAAAATATTGTAAGAAATGAATTTAACAAAATTAACAAATTATAATTTAACAAATTAATTTAAATATGCTTTTAATTGCTCTTCTAAAATTGAAAAAAATAGACAAGTTTTGGGATGTAGAATGTAAATAATTGGAAATAAGAAAATGTTTAAAGTAACATATGTAAGTATTTTATTACTCCACAAGAGCATAAATAGGAACTTAAAAAACTACGCTTAAAACCTGGATGCTGGACTGGACCTGGATTTTAATTAATTTTTTCGATTTGTGCATTTAAATTCATTATTTTAAAGAATATTATTATAAAGTTTAATATATCTTAAATTAAATATACAAAATCTGAAAGATACTTGATAGATTTTTTAAAACTCAATTCAAAATTAACATTAGAATAATATTAGAATAAAAAATTAAAATGAATTATTGATATTGTAAAAAAATTATTTATTATTTTAGATAGATATTATAACTAAATATAACTTGTAAAAGTCAAATAAAATGCATAAATATTCATCAAACATATTTAATGAAATGCATCGAAAATTGTAATAAATTTCTAAAATAATTTAAAATTTTTATTTTTTATAACGAATTTATAAATTCAGTAAAAATTATGAATTAAGTATTAAAATTTATATTCTTTTGATAATATTTTAAAATATAAAAATTTATGAATCATATATTTTTTTTATTTTTTTTTATTATTCAACTAGAAATAAGGGTCCATTAATATATAAACTATCGTTTTATATAAGTCACAAATAATATAATGATAAAATTTGAATTAATAGTAGAGAATATTAGTTATGCAAATTCCAATAAAAAAAATTGTCATAGTGTTTTGAAAAAACATTGTACGAATTTTTTATCTACATTTTATTCTACATTTTTTATCTAATAAGAAAAGTTTAATCTAAAAAATTATATAAGAAATATGTTGCATAAATGTAAATATGTTGTCTTAAAAACTTTAAAAATTTAACTCTTGTACATTTTCTAAATTAAGACAAAATTGATCAAACAAAAATTTGCATAATTAGCACATTTGAAATTGTTGCATTTTTCAATATCGAATGATATCAAACTAGTATTATTTTTACTCAAACATTGTCTGATATCTCACGAAGATATAATATTAAGTTAGTATCGTTTTAAGAAATATTAATATCGAAAAATAATACGAAGTATTTATTCAATATTTTAATAATGCAAATCAATATCTACTTTTGAATATGTATCTAAGTTGATATCGAATTTGAATATTATCATTATCGTATCAGTATCGATTCGATCACTAATAATATATCACCAATAATAATAATAATAATACGATAATCAGTTTAAAAAAAAATAAGTATAATTATAACGAGAAATATTAATAAATAAATTTTAATAATGTATTAATATCAAATACAGCGATATAATCATAATTTATTTTATTTTTTCAGAATTATATAAATTTTATTTTACATAATTATAATAAATTTATAATAAGTATTATTATAAGTATTAACAAGAATTAAATTAGATTAAAGAATATCTTTTATCTAATTCAAAAGAATATCTTTTATCTTTATTTTAATTTTAATTTTTTAAGCTTTTTTTTTTCAAATTTTGTTGTTCTTTTTGATATTTATAAATAATACCATTTTAGTATTATTAATAAATTTATTAATAAATTTCAAATTTTATAATAATATCATTTCATCATTTAATTTCTTGTCATTAAAATACAATCAAAATCATGATATATATATATATATATATTTAATTCTTATTAATATTCTAAAATAGTTATTATATAATGATTTTTTTTCTTTGATTTTTTTTTTTTTTTTTTTTTTTTTGATTGAAAATCACAGATTAAATTTCATTAAAACATGCACATGCAAAAATTTCTTATTATACGATATACGATAGAAATGTTCAATAAACAAAAAAAAAAATAATAATGAACTTCAATAATTATGAAAAATTATTGTAATTTTTATTAAGTTTCAATTGTCGTTAAAAATCTTTCTATTATAAATTAAAATATTATATTTCTATCTATATTTATATAATGATTAATGATTAAATTTAAAAAAATGAGCTAAGTTTTGTTTTCAATTAAATAAAAAAATGAATGAGGAGACACATCTTTATGAAAAAACAATGAAAAGAAATATTTATTCTTTATTTTTAAAGTTACATTATTTTTCAATATAATTACTATTTTATTGCAACATATTTTTGCTAATGCTGCATGTAATTATTCATGAAAAGTCATTATCATTTTCGTTGATCGTATTCACCATATAATCGACATTTGACATGTTATAATTTTTATCTAATTTTTGAAATTTGAAAATTAAAATAATCGAAAAGCCAATATTTGAATTGTGATAAATTAGTGAAATTTGCCATGAAGAAATGATTTTAAGAAAAAAATTTTAACTTTTCTATGAATGCATTATAAAAAGCAGAAAAAATTTGGAAAAATAATATTAAAAAAAATAGAAAATTGAAATATTTTCTTAAGCAAATATTTTTTCATTCAATTTTTGTCATAAGCGAATTATTTACATATTTATTTATTTATTTATTTTCTAATTCGATAAAATATTTATTTTTTATATAATAAATAATAAAACACAAAACGTATAAGATTCATTTTTTTATTTTCTTAAATATCGAAAATAGTTTTTTATATATTATTAACATAATATTTTATTGATTAAAACTATATAATTATACATTATTTTAATGTCAATATTATATAATGTTAAAATTAATAAAATTGCTTATTTAAAATGTTTTTATTTGAATTTATTATTTTTTTATATTTTAAAATGTTTATTTCAAAATAGTTTAATAAGAATTGATATTAAAACATTTGAAATACTATTTTTTAATTATTTTTTCAAAGAAAAGTTTATTCATAAAATCTTCTATATTTTTTTTTTTAAATAGTATTTATTTTTATTATTTTTCTATTATTTTTTATTATTATTTTTATTTATTTATTTTTTAAAAATTTATTTTTCTCAGTTGACTTTTAAATATTCTTGTTACGGTTCTGATGTTATTGAGCTTTTCGCTAAACAACTTCTCAGAAAGAGAATTCATTTATATCTTGCTAACATGATCTTATGCATTCTTGACCACGTGTTCAGAAGTTTCGGGAGAAGATTCATACGTAATGTTTAAAAATTCCAAAGAATTTCAAACATATGTTTCTCAGTTTTTGTTTCTCGTCTTAAGTTCTCTTAAATCTTTCTAATGAAAATATTGTATTTTCTATGAAATGAATTTAATTTTTTTCCATGCAATGTATAACACATTACATTAATTTAACTTGTTATTATCTTTGTATTATTATTTTTCGAAAATAAAATATTATATATATTAAATTATTTCAAAATTTTTTGCATGTTTGGTTTTAAAAATCATAATTTGAAAAATATACGATAGTTTTTAATTAATTTTTCATTAATATTAGAATATTTTGTTTTCTTCTAGTTTTTCAAAAGTACATATATTATGTAAATTTTTGCAAAATATTTTTACAAAATAAAATTAAAAAATTATAAATTGATTAGATATATAGATAATTACTATTTAACTAACTATAATTACAATTATATTTAAAATAAAATAATCAAATGATTTGATGATTAGTCATAAAAAATACATATTCTTTAAATGATATTAAAATCTAATATTAACTTTAAATATTTTGTAAATAATTTAAAGTTATTTTGAAAAAATAGATAATGGAAATATAATTCATTTCAATTACTATTTTGAAAATCATTAAAGTTTTAGAAAAATGTAGTATATACTAGTAAAATATTAAAAAAATGAATAGAACTTTTGGACAAGAAATTTATCAATTCTTTATTGATTTAGATTTTAATAAAAAAAATTTGCTTTTGTAGGAGTTCCATGTGGCATATGTCTACATAAAAATGGCAAATTCACCAAGACCTGGTGTTTGGGCTCTTGAAAAATCGATAGATTATGGAAAAACCTGGTCAGCTTGGCAATATTTTTCCGACACTGCTAACGATTGTTTAGTCTACTTCGGTGTGGATAGTCACAAAACCATTACCAGAGACGATAGCGTCATCTGTACGACAGAATATTCTCAAATTGTGCCACTGGAGGGCGGTGAAATACCAATTTCAATTTTGAATAATCGTCCATCCGCACAACATTACTTCAATTCGACTTTGCTACAAGAATGGACGCGAGCTACGAACGTTCGTTTTCGTTTTTTGAGGACGAAAAATTTATTGGGACATTTAATGTCGTTAGTGCGAGAAGACCCTACTGTGACCAGAAGAGTAAGTATCTTTAAAATTTGACAAGTTTTACCGTGATAATTAAATCCACATTATGTTCGAACCAGTATTTTTTTTTTTGTTTTAAAAAAGAGAAAGAACATATTTATTTTCGATTCAAAATATCGCGTTTCGTTATTTTATGAAGAAAAGTAGATTTAAATGAATTATATTTTTGTCTTTCGCCACGAAAACTAATATTTTACAATAATTTCTAATAAAAAATAACTTATAGAAATAAAAAATAATATATATATTGATAAGCTACGAAAAAAACATATTTCGATTATTTGCTGAAATGAAAACCTATACATTTGAATAATTTATCATATAGCATTATCATATATCATATTATAATATCATATTTTATTTATAAAAACAAAAAAAAAATTGTAATTATTTGAAATAGAAAAATCTTCGTCGATTTTGATGATTTTTAGATATATTATAGAAGATAAGATTTTTGACAATTTTTTTCTTCCGCATTGTTTAACTTTTGTTCATAGATATTTGTAAAAAAAAATTTCATAGAAATTTATATATATATATATACATTCATAACTTCATGTTGCAATTATTATTTATTTATTGTTCTTATAAACATATCGCAGCAAGCAGTTTAGAATAGATAGAATAATTTATAATAATTAATAACAGAATATGTCGTCAAAAAACTACTTTCTTATGGATTATAATAGATTTTAATTGTTTCAAATTTATTGAATTTGATTATTCCATAAATTAAAAATAAGCAAAAATAAAATATAAGACAACTAGCAAATTATAATGATCTAAATTGCAACGATAGATATAATAAAATAAATTATAAGATATAAAAAATAATATTATATTCATTATATTCTAATATTTGTTGTAATTTTCGAAGCATCCTAATATTAGATTTAAAAGATTTTTGACTAGTTTATTCATTTTTATCTATTACATTCTTAATTGCGTTTTTTTTACATTATGTTTTTTACATTAACAGAAAAGATATTTATGTACATGTAGCCACTTCTTATATATGTATAAGAAAAATTCTATGGAATAATAATGCTTTTTTTGCAAATATTTCTTTTTTTTCGCAAATATTTTTTTTTTTTGTAAAGGAAAAATATCAATTATTCAAAATATCAATTTTATCAATATATTTAAAAATCATTGAAATCATTGAAATCATTGAAATCATTGAATCGATGACGATCTCTCTATTTTGAATTATTTAATTATCAAAAAATTATATAGGAATTTAATGATGAAATTTGATAATAAGGATTATAATACGATGAAGTAAATGTAAAATTTAAGAGAGATTCTAGTTTTTAACAAATATAAAAATTAATATGTAAAAATACTTAAAGTCTACTTTTGAATCTATAAGCAATATAATTTTACTAAATGAAATAAATCGACACAGAAGTAAAATGTGTTGATTCTATTTTTTTCGTCACATTTCTATCTTATTTTATTTAGTTAAATCATTCGTAATTTAATAAACTATAACAGATATTTTTGCATACCAACTTAAATTGATTTTAGCTTCTAGAATTATTTTTTAAATTTTTTATTTATTTTGTCGAAATATTCTATATACAGAAAATATTTTATATCTATAAATAATTTAGGACCAAAATTTTGCATTTATTCAACAGAAATATCGATTCTTATTTTTAATATATTTCTTATTTCTCGATTGAAACTTGTTTGTTTACATTTTTTGCAAATGAAAGAAAAAAAAGATAAAAAGCCAAGATACTAGAAAAAACATCGGTAATAAATATAATTTTTAAAAAATTTTTTTATTTTTGGGGTATTTTAATTAATTTTTTTTATTAATATATTTATAAATTTTTTTTATTAAAGTAAATAATATGTATATCTTTCATCCTAATCATGAGATTGAAATGGGTCAACTTATAAATATTATTTTTAAATACTAAAAATTGAGAATTCCTCAATAAGAAGTTCCAAATCCAATTTTATCAACATAAAAATGGATTATTAGAGAAATAGAATATTAGAGAAATTAAAAAATTTCTTATACAATTTTTTTAACATTAAAAAGAAAATTAATTTAAAAAATATAAATTTTCATAGTTATTGAATTGATATGATTTTATTTCAATTAGTATAAATTTATATAAAATTTTTATAAAAATATATATAAAATTTTATTATATAATATATAACAAATTTATATAAAATAATAATAAGAATAGATTCACAATCTGCAATAATTTTTTATCTTATATTAAGCTTATATCAAACGATACAAATTTTTTTTTATATATATTAAGCTATGTACAATTATATGAAACTAATTGTTATTAAAATAACATTAAAAAACTTTTTGTTATCTGTTGCTACAAGTTATAACAAACGCCTACAGAGATTTTTTCATTCATTATATTTTTTCATCCTCTTTTTGTCTTAAATAAAAATAAAAAATTCTCCAAAATTTCTTCTTCGACATCTTATACAGTTCGAGATCGCAATTTCATAATCAATTTGTTTGTTAATCTTTTCTTTCTTTTCTGTTCTGTCTCTTAAGAATTGATCCGCGATTATTGATCACTTCGATATCATCTTTCATTTTTTATGTTAATAATATTATTAAAAAGTTATATAGTTATTTTATATCTATTATGCGATTTGTTACGTACATCACATTCTTTTATAATTAATATATTTCTTCAACAGATATTTTAAAAAAATTGCATTGATGTCAATCATAAAAATATATATATATATATATATATATATTTATATATATATTGAAGGACCATTTTTTCTGTTGTTTTCTATTTTTCTTTGATCTTTACCTTTTTAAATGAAAATTGATAACAAATAGCGATATTTATTACTGGCGAAAAAAATCTGGAGAAACATTCGACAACTTTTTTAAGAAACATGGAATATCAAAAAGTTTCCTCGTAGTTGCTTCAAAAAAAAATATTTATTCTTATTATTATTTTGTGTAAAAATCTGTCAAAAACAAATTTGCACCTCTTTTACTACAAAATCCTCAATTTGAAATAGTGAAATGAAATAAAAAATAATTTTTTAAATTACATTTATTTATATTTATATTATTAGCAACATCAAAATTTCGCTCATGAATTACGCCCGCACAATTACAAAAAGTAGATGATTAATAAAATTAACAATGACTAATAAAATTAAAAATAAAATTCCGACCAATAATTTAAGCCATATTTATGTATTTGATTATTGATAATAATTCTTTTTTTTATTAATTTATTAAATAAAAAAAATAAATAAATAGAAAGAAAATAAGAAAAATATATTATTTTTGATCTTATTTTATTCGGAAAAATTTTACAAATATATTGATAAAAGTTTTATTGAAAAGAAAGTAAAAAAATGAAAGAATTTTACCATTGCTTTAATTTGTCTCACGGAAATTCAATCTCAAATCGGGATTACGTTGCTCATGTCGAGTTTCATGACATAGTAATGGGATCCCCTCTCGGGATAATAAAGATGAATCTTTTGCAGTTACGTTGTAGATCAGTTTCTTAGTTATAAATTTAATATAATGTGTAAATTTTTATTGTGAACATTTAAATATGATTTCTTCTGTCATGAAATCAATTACTTTTTATGGCAAAATAGAAACTTTTTCTATTCGTTAATTATTTAGTTCTAATTTGATCTGAAACAAAACATTTCGAACAATTTTTTCTATATATTAATTCACAAAAATATTATATAATCTATATTATATAGATACTATTTTTTTTTTATACTATTTTATAGTATAAAAATTTTTTATACTATTTTATAGAAAATCATCTGATTCAGAAATTCTGATTTGATTAAAATTAAAATTAAAATTAAAATTTGATTAAAAATTATATATAAAGTTAAGTAATAAATTATATATAGAGAAATATTTTTATCTATGGAAAATTTTTTTAAGGAAGTTAAATCAACTTCCAAACTTTTTTAATATTTTTTCAATTTTTAATATAATTTCATTTAAAAATTTTTTGCAACAAGATAGAATATTGAAATTAAAATATTTTATAATTTAAAATTTTGTTCGGAATTATAAAGTTACATTACAAAAAAGCATTGAAATTTTGCGCATTGATTTTATCTTTTTAAAATAATATTTGGTTAAAAAAATTAATTTTATAAATAATTATATTTTACATATTTACTTTTATTAAAAATAAAAAATTTTCTTGAAAAATTAACAAATTAAAAAATATTTTTTTTTTTTTAATCAAATTGAATATATAATAAGTTATACATATATGAAACAATTTTCTTTTCGAACATTACTTAAAAAAATCAATGGGTTTCAATGCGTTTTTCACTTTTTTTAAATATAACTCTGTATTAATTCGAGATAACAAAATTTTACATTACAAAATGATTTCTGATCTTAATGTTCTATTATCTTGTAAAAAAAAATTTCCAAATGAAATTAATATCAAAAATTAAAAAAATTTTGAAAATTTTGGGAATTTAATTTCCCTCTTTTAATTTAACTTTCTTAAACAGATCTTTAATTGGTAATGAAATTGCTTTATGTATTATAATAATATATGTATTATATTTTACATACAAATTTTCATTGGAATCAGAATTTTTGAATTAAATAAATTTCTTTTGAAATTCCAAATACTTTACATACTCCAAATCCACTTTTGGATTTAATTAGTTAGAAAAACTATATTCACAAAAAACCGACTATACATTCTACTTCTATATGTCCGATCATGATAGCATATGCATCAGTATACAATCATTTAATCTATATATACATACTATATATACATTTTTTATGCTATGTAAATAAAATATAAAATAAAAAATATACAGATTCTTTTATACTATATACGAAAAAAAATAAAAAATGGAATTCTCGATCTCTAAATAGTTAGGAATAAATTTTTCTGTTTTAGGCACTTATATTTTAATCTAATTTAACCAACAATTCAATAAAAGATAAACTAAAATTTAAAATGAAATTTTGTGTTTTATTTTTTCATGAATTTTTAATTATATAATAAAATGCATCATAATATATTAAAATAATATATTAATGTAGCTGCTTATAGAATAAAAATCTATATAATAGTGCCCAGTTAACTATCACACAATCAAAATCGATATGTCAATTGTTATCTAGAAATTGTTCGTGTTTTATTTTACGATATGTATTTTAAGTTTCAAAAGTATATGGATGCCTTAACTAGAGTTCCAATTTTAAGAATTATGGAATATTGAAGATAATTTGTAATACTTAAGTAAACAAAAAGTGCGATAAAACTGGACATTACTATAATTATCTAAAAAATGAAACGTCTTTTTAAATAATCGAAATAATATACTTTTCTTAAAAAAAAATAAGATATGTCATTTTTCTTAATACAAATCAAAATAATAAATAAAAGATAACAATTGAATTATTGTATTTTAGTATTTTTATTCCATCAAAGATATCAGTATTGGTGGTCGATGTATGTGTAATGGCCACGCGGATACTTGTGACATATTGGATCCAAAGATGCCGAAGAAACTGTTTTGCAGATGCCAACATAATACCTGTGGACCCCAATGTGCGACTTGTTGCAAAGGGTTTGAACAAAAGAAGTGGCGACAGTCTACAGCATTTAAGAAGTTCATATGCGAACGTAAGAATAATTTTCATCTTTTTCATACAATTTTGTTTAATCATTTACATTAATTTGTTCTAAAAATTTTTTTGTTTCTTTATTGTACAAATCTCTTATATTTTTTTAAAGCTTTCATAATTTTATTTTTCGAGAATAGCAAATCACATTTTAATATTTTATCATTTATAAAATTTTATATATTTTATGTATGGAGGATCCTAATATCAAAGTTTTATTTTCTTGGAATTTTCACTATGATAATTTTCACTTGGAATTTTGATTTATTTATAAAATATTTAAAATAAGTTTTAAATATTATTCAAAAAAGTGATTTTTTTATGAAAAATCAAGTTATCTAATTATTTTATTTCATGTATAATTATAAAATGATTAATTATATCACGTGATTAATTAGTAAATTTTATCTTTTATAAAGAATTTTGATCTTAAGATTCTTATAACTAATTCTAGAAGTGATATTTAAGTTTATCACATAGTTACTGATGTTGCGTCCATAAAATCAAATATTTAAAATAAAATAAAAGAAAAAAATAAATATAAAATGCATATTTTATGATGAAAAATAGTTAGAATAACATTATTAAAAATGTATATTTATAAATCAAGTTATTAATTTAATAATTTTATTAATGATAGATAAAAAAAATGTTTTAATATTAATAAAATATAAATCAAACTGAGCATTTGTTAAATTATCTCAAAAAAAAAATAAATAAATAAAATAAAATAAATAATAAAATAAAATAAATAATTATTTTTAAAACTGAAAGATTTCCAAAATAGATCATATTAATATTAAATTTATTAATAAAAATAAAAAAGAGAAAAATAAAAAATTTAAATCAATATTTATTATTTTTTAATTTCAAGTTCATATTTTTTTTTATTTTCAAGTTTCTCTTCTTTTTTAAATAAGCACTGACGAATGAGTTATGAATAATTGAATAATAATCATTTTTCAAAAATAAATCTGAAAAATCTCTACAAAATTTTGACAATTTAATTTAATATAATCTAAAATTCATACTTTTTTAGCTTGCAATTGTTTTGGTCATTCCGATGAGTGTGAGTATGATCCAGAAGTGGACGAGAAACACTTGTCTTTAGATATTCACGATAACTATGAGGGTGGCGGTATATGTAAGAATTGTCGGGACAACACTGAAGGAATCAATTGTAATCGTTGCAAACCAACGTTTTATAGACCGGGTGATAAACCTTTGAACGCAACTGATGTTTGTCAACGTAAGTCATTGATCTGTTAAAACAATGGATTTTAATACAATTTTAATAAATCATATATTTTTTATATTATTAATTTTTAATAGCATGTCAATGTAATGCACCCAATTTAACTGGAAATTGCGCGGATATCACCGGTAAATGCGAGTGTCGAAAAGAATATACTTCACCTAATTGCGACAGTTGCAGCTTTGGACATTATGGTTATCCAAACTGCGTTCCATGCCAATGTTTTAGTAATGGAACCGATGGAGATCATTGCGAAGCCATAGATGGATCTTGTCCGTGTAAATTGAATTACGCTGGCCATTTCTGCAATCTCTGCGCGCAAGGCTATTACAAATTCCCTGAATGTTTACGTTAGTAAAGAAAAATTAAATTGAGTTAAGATTGAAAATTATAGTATTTTTGAAACTTATTATGTTATATGGAATTATTATATATATTTTACATTAAAGTTTAATAACTTCGATTTAGTATTATTTAATGTATTTAAAAATTTTTATAATATATATAATATATAATATATATGCATAAAGAATATCATAAAAATCAAATTTATTTTTTTTAAATAAAATTATGTATTTTTTTAATATATCAAAAAATATAAATTGTTTTTTTCTATAAAAAAACTATTACATTATATATTATTAAAATATTATTAGTTTAATAAATATTTTATAAAATTTTTAATTCTATAAAATTTATATAAAAGATAAGAAAAACATGAAAAAAAAATTATTATTTCACATGCTTATAGAAAAATAAGGAAAATATGAAAAGAAAATTGTTTCTCGTTTTTTATTTTTCATATGATAAATTTTATAAAATTCAAATTAAAATATCTTTCAAATTAATAATTTTTTGTTACAATTTAGATATTTTTTTTAGAAATAATATCGATTAATATGTTCAAAAATATATTCTATTTAAGAAAAATTGATCTTTGAATATTGATTTTTCTTATATATTAAAAAAATTTTAAACGTAACGAATAATTAAATTTCGAAATTATTTAACTTTTGTCTCAAACATTTTTCAATATAATCGACAGTTTCAAAAATATTTCAGTCTTTAGTCAATTTTACAATTTAACAATTTTATAATTATTTGTTTTTACAATATGCAGCTTGTGAATGTAATCCTTTGGGCTCCCATAACGCTGAATGTGATGTAATTTCGGGTAATTGCACTTGCAAGAACAACTACGGTGGAAGAACATGCGATATTTGTGAAGATGGCTATTACAATTATCCTTTCTGTACATGTAAGTATTTAGTGAATCGTTATATTAATGTTTAATATTTTTATTTTAAAACGAATTAATTATACATCGATAACAATTTAATAGTCTGTAACTGTGATTCACGTGGAACCGAGGCAGAAATTTGTGATAAATCAAATGGAACCTGTTTATGCAAAAAGGGATATGGCGGTCCTAGATGCGATCAATGCATCAGTGGTTATTATGGATATCCGAATTGTAGACCATGTAACTGCAGTTCAATAGGATCATCTTCTATTAGTTGTGATACCATAGGAAAATGTTCTTGTCTGGTTAATTTCGCTGGAAGAACATGCGATCAATGCAGTCCAGGATATTACATGTATCCTGAATGTATAGGTATATAAAATTTATATTTATTATCTATTTCTATTTGATTTAAATGTAAAAAGTTATAATTTCACTAATTTGTTTCGATAGTATTAGGAAAATAATTCCAACTTATCTACAAAAAATATTTAATTTAAAATAATTAAAATTAAGATTGGATTTCAATATTTTAAATTAATTGCTATTCCAAGCAATTACTGTTCTATTTTTTTGATTTCTCATGTATTTTAATCTTTATATATTTATTCATATATTTAATTATAAATTAGTCTTTTATCTGAAAATTTATTCTCCATTTATAATAATAATAAGTTTAAGAGTTTTAATTGTTTAAAGTATGTTGATTTTAATTAATATGATTCATATCATATTAATTTTTTTTAATAATAATACATATAAAGTATCATTCTTAAGTTAAATTGTTCGAAATTATTTTTTCAATATAAATCTATTGTTTATTTAAATTTATTTAATTTAAAATATTTTTTGAAATTTTAAACATTTTGAACATCGATTAATTTAGCTTTAAAATATTTGTATTAAATATTTTTATCTTTCATAGAATATTAATTTTTACTGTACGACAAAAAATATTAATTAAACAATTTCAAATAATTAAATAATTTTATAAAAAAATTTCTAAAACTGATAATTCTATTCTAATTATTTAGCCTGCAATTGTGACAGCCATGGTTCGATTGGTGCATCTTGTGATACAGAGGCTAAATGCCAATGTCGAGAAAATTTCGATGGTACTAGGTGCAACCAATGTAAAGAAGGCTTTTATAATTTCCCCACTTGCGAAGGTTGTAATTGTGACCCGGCAGGTATTGTAGAAACTTTTCAAGGATGTGGCTCTTTGCCTGCTGGTGAACTTTGTCAATGTAAAGATCGTGTCGAAGGCAGGATTTGTAACGAGTGTAAGCCGCTCTATTGGAATTTGCAACCTTATAATCCTCAAGGTTGTGAAGGTAAGTAAAATTAAGTTTTACAGAATAAATAATGCAATAAATAACCGTATCCTTTTTTTTTTTATTTCGTTTTAAGAATGTCAATGTAATATACCTGGTGTCATTGGAAATATTGGTGAATGCGATACAAAATCTGGTCAATGTATCTGTAAACCAGGAGTAACCGACAGAAGTTGCAATCAGTGCGTAGATGGTACATACAATCTTCAAGAAAGCAATTTCTTCGGTTGTACAGGTATGTAATTTTTATATGTATTTTTATATTGATGAAAATTATTTTATATTATTGTATACTTTGAATGGCATCGGTGATTGATCGATATGAAATTTAGAAAAGATAATAAGCAGAAAGAAGTTATAAAAAGAAAATTAATATTAAATTATGTTTAAACATTTATAATAATGTGATTTGACTTGATAGGAATTTATATTTTTGAATTCTATTTGTTAAATACCATCAAAAGACACAAAAATAAAATAAATTTTGTTTCTTCAAAATTATTTTAACTTAATTATAATATAAAATAAATATAAAATATAAAATATTATATTTATATTATAAATAAAATAAAATATAATCTTCCAATAAAATAGTACAAAAAAAATTATATATTTCATGATTCGTCCATTTTAAATTTCATGTTAATCGGTCTTCAATGTCTTTCCATTATTTATGGAAAAACATTGGAAAAATATCCATTATTTCGATAAATACAAATTATATAAATTTTTATCCTTAGACTGTGCTTGTGACATCGGTGGTTCCGTTAATCCGATATGTAATAAACAAACTGGTCAATGTCAATGCCAACCACGTGTTACGGGTCTTACCTGCAAAGAACCTTTGAAAGCTCATTATTTTCCTACACTTCACCAGTTTCAATATGAAGCAGAAGATGGAAGAATGCCCAGCAATAGCCCCGTTCGTTACGGTTTCACCGAAGATCTCTTTCCAGGATTTAGTTGGAAGGGATATGCGGTATTCTCTGATCTACAGGACCAGATTATTCTAAATGTTTATATTCAGAAATCTTCTCTCTATAGAATGGTCTTAAAATATGTGAATCCAAATAACGAACCAATCCTTGGTACAATTACTATAACTCCAGAAAACCCATCAGAAGTGGAACAACAATTTAAAGTTAACTTCAAACCAACTGTAAAGCCATCTTTTGTAACCGTCGCGGGACCTCAAGGTAATCTTCCCTCGGCCATGGTTATGAATCCAGGATATTGGTCTATTAGTATCGCTACTAAGAAGAGTCTTTTCCTCGATTATTTCGTGTTGCTTCCGTCTGAATACTATGAAGCAACTATTCTGACTCAAAATGTGAACATTCCTTGCGAGATTGGTTACAAAGAACTCTGTAGACATTATGGTTATCCTAATCTGATGATGTTTGATTCTGTTCACGGAGCTGGCGGATTCTTGAACGAAAACAATGTCAGAATCCCTTTGAGTGAATATTTTACAGATAGAGACATTTTGTATGAAATTGATAGAGATGAAGTTCCATTAATTAATGAAAAACAAGAAGAAATACATTTTGATTTAAGAATCTCGAAACCAGGTCCACATGTTTTGCTGGTTACCTATGTGACTCCTAAATATGAGAATACTACATCAACTCTTCTTATAGAGGCAAATACTGTTGGTAAAGGAAAGGTGACTCTATATCCTTGCAAATACACTAGTATCTGTAGACAAGTAGTGACCGACACATATGGCAGAGTAGCTACAATGAATTTCCCTTCGAACTATGTTAGCTTAATTTTAACTGGAGAACCTACTTCGAATGTTGCCATTGATTCTATTATTGCTATTCCTTACAATAAATGGTCTTTGGATTATGTTAAACCGAAATCAATATGTGTTAGAAAAAATGGAAAATGTGTAAAAGGCCAATTTCCAGGAGCAGCAGATGCTAAGAAAATCGAATTCGAAACTAGCAGCACAATTTTCGAATCTGAAAAAAGGCCTTTTGGCATTTATGATAATACTACCAAATTAATCTATTTGGATAGTGAAAACACAACTGTAGATATTCATGGAAAAGTCTTACAACCTGGAGATTATATATTCATTGTGCAATATTATCAACCAGATTATCCAGAATATGAGCTCGATGTATTAGTACAAAATGGTAAATTTTACGAAGCAAAAATGTCCGTTCCCCATTGTCCCAGTAACAGCGGATGTCGTAGCATAGTGAGACAAATGGACAACAATATTAAATTTCAATTAATCGAGAACTTTATGATAACCTTCAAGGAAAGTGACGGCAATGGAATATGGTTGGATTATATCTTAGTTATTCCAGCTGAACAATACAATGAAAAAATATTAAAAAAGATTCAATTCGATCAGACAAAAGAGTTTATTAAAAAATGCGGCTACAATCATTTCCATATAAATATCACCGAAGAAGGTTTCTGTCGTGATTCCATTTTCTCTTTGACAGCAAATTACAATAACCGTGCTTTGCCGTGTAATTGTGATATCAATGGTGCTATAAGCTTTGAGTGTGAAAAATTCGGGGGGCAATGTCTTTGCAAACCAAACATCATTGGAAGACGATGTGAAATCTGTAAAATGGGATTCTACGGTTTTCCTAATTGTGAACCATGCAATTGTCCCAGCACAGCTTTATGTGAACCAAAAACAGGTGCTTGTATCTGTCCACCAAGAGTCACTGGTAAACGTTGCGATCAATGTGAAGTGGGTACTTACGGATTTCATCCAATTCTTGGCTGCGAAGAGTGCAATTGTTCTCCTCTGGGTGTAATCGACGGGGATCTGCAATGTGATTTCTTTAATGGTAGCTGCAGATGCAAAGAGAACGTGGTTGGTAGACAGTGTGACAAATGTCAGCCTGGCTATTCCCAATTCCCGCATTGCGAAAAATGCGATTGTGACATTAGAGGAACTACTGAAGAGATATGCGACCAATATACCGCGGAATGCTACTGTAAGGAAAATATTCAGGGATTAGCTTGTGATGTATGCAAGGAAGGTACATTCAATATTCAAGAAAACAACGAAGAAGGTTGTACCAAATGTTTCTGTTTTGGAAAAACTAGTAGATGCGTGTCGTCAAATTTGTATAGAACCCAAATATCTGATATGGTTAACTGGGAATTAGCTCTATTCAATGAGAAAGGTGGAAATATGACGTATTTGCTAACAATCCCACATGAATTCAATTCAACGAGTATCGCAATTGATCTCACCACTAATGACACTTATGGAAACGTTATTTACTTCTCAGCACCAGAAATCTATTTAGGAAAGAAGTTAACTTCGTATGGAGGATTTTTGAATTATACTGTTTATTACAGTACTGGACCATTCGGTAACGCTATTAGTGCTGCTGATATAATTCTTCAAAGTGCCGACACAATTTTACTTTACTACGCTGAAGAACAACCACCGTCATTCACGAACTTTCAAGCATCTTTGGAATTAATCGAGATGAACTTTGTGACCCATAATCGCCTTAGCGCCACAAGGGAACAATTGATGGTGGTTCTCGAAGATCTTCAAGGAATATTTATTCGAGCTACATACTGGAATCCTAGTATAAGAGCTTCTTTATCGTACATGACTTTAGATGTAACTACGGAGATTTATTCGCCTCAATACCTTCCAGCAAGTAGTGTTGAACAATGTCAATGCCCACCTAATTATCAAGGACTTTCATGCGAAGAATGTGCTTCGGGATATTACAGGGTACAATCTGGACCTCATGGGGGATACTGTGTTCGTTGTGAGTGTAACGGACATGCGGATACGTGTGATGTGAATACTGGCATATGTTTGGTAAGTTAATTCAATGAACTTATTGATTCGATTTCTTGTTATTTGGATATCACTATAAACAACTTTTTTCTTTTCATTATTCGCAAAAAAACTATCGGTACTTATGCAATTTTATATGTATTATATTAGGGTATCCTATAAGTTTCTTTCTTTTTCTTTAATACGAAATGAATACACGATATTTGTTGCGATATTTTATTGCGTTATATATGAACCGTTCTGCTCTATCACCTTCTTCCATCTGTCAAAAAACCTCATTTTTTCCAATTGGGATTTATTTGCAAAATATTTTTCGAGATGCGTTTTTATTTCGCTTATTTGGATTTGAATCGTTTATCATGGAGAGAATTTTTTAATAATAGGAACAAGTAATAGTCGGATAGAGTAAGATTTGGGAAATACAGAAGATATGTAGAACGTCCCAATCAAACTGTAATAGTTTTTTTCTTACAGTCAATGTGCAACATGCGGTTTTGCATTATCGATGATGGCCTCGTCGATTCGCCAATTTTGGCTGTTTTTCTGCTATGGCATGTTTCAATTTATCAAGTTGATCGCAATATTTATAAAAATTAATGGTTTTACCTTGAGAAAGGAGCTCATGTGGAATATACCTTTCTAATCCCATCAAATGGATAAAAGAACTTTCTTCGAGTGAAGTCTTCGCGACAATTGAAGGTTTATTGTCCTTAAATCAAGTACGTTTTCGATGCATATTTTGATATAAAATCCAAATCTCGTTTCCAGTGACAAACTTTTTTAAAAAAAGATCTCTTTCATGTCGCTAGAGAAGGAAATCGTACGTAGAGACGCGGTTCATAAAGTCAGTCTCCGTCAATAGCTGTGGAATCCAAACTTCACATCGATCGACATATCCCATCCTGATCAGGTGATTATGTACTGTTGTCTTGGGAATGTTAATAGCATTCACTATCTTGCGCATATTATATTGCGGATTTTCAGCAAACATAAGCCTTGATAAGGTCCGTATTCGTCAATGTTGGGCAGCCGCTGCGGCCTTCATCTTTCAAATCAAAATTGCCAGCTCTAAATCTCTTAAATCAATTGCAGATAATAGCACCACTTCCGTAAACAGTATAAAATTCGTCTGTAGTATCATTTGTACTATCATCTTTTTTAAAGCAATAAAACACAACATGCCCTAAATGCTTCCTTTGGCTATTCATATTACCAACGAAATTACTTTAAAAGAGTTCTGAGATGACTGAAACCGATGCCATAAATGGTTAATAGATAAAGCTGCATGTTCATATAAAAATAATCAATTAAAGTCAGTCCTAGCGTGATGCGAAAGAAATTTATGAGACACCCTAATAGATAAAATTCACATTAGAAATATATATGTAATTTTTTTATTACAGGATTGCAAAGACGGTACAATGGGTGATCATTGTGAATTCTGCGAACAAGGTTATTACGGAAATGCTACCGGAGGAACTCCCACTGATTGTCTCATTTGCGCTTGTCCTTTGCCTGTTCCATCCAATAATTTCGCCACTGGTTGCCAAGTGAATGAAGAAGGAAACAAAATAAGCTGCGACTGCCTTCCTGGCTATTATGGCGCTCGCTGTGAATCCTGCGCTTCCGGTTACTATGGAAATCCTGAAACTTATGGCGAATATTGTAAACCCTGCGAATGTTCCGGCAATATCGATACCAATCAAATCGGCTCCTGTGATTCCAGAACAGGAGAGTGTTTACGTTGCTTAAACAACACTTATGGCGAAGCTTGTAATCTTTGCGCACCAGGATTTTTCGGTGACGCTATCGAGAGGAAAGATTGTCGCAACTGTCTGTGCAAAGAATGTGGAATGGAACATTGTGACAGTTACACGGGCCAATGCTTCTGTCGCGAGAACGTGATTGGAGAACAATGCGACCGTTGCGCAGATAATTACTATGGTTATGATACGTGCGACGGTTGTAAAGCGTGTGATTGTGGAATCGCTTCGGAAAGTAGTCAGTGCGATGACATGACTGGCCAGTGCTTGTGCAAACCTGGTGTCACTGGACGCAGATGTGATCAATGTATTGCAGGTAAAAATCTTTATTTCACGATTAAATTTCGTTCTAGACAAAGCAAAATTTTATATTTATTTTTATGTGCTTCTGATTGTATTTGATGAGTAGAATCCAAAAATGTAAATTTTAATCAGAAAATCATTATATATCTTTGAAAAAGAATATGATGATATCTTTGATTCATTCAGTCAAGTGATTCCGAACTGATTTATGATTTCTTGTCTTTATGGATTTATCATTCGTTTTCGGATCTCTTTGTGAACAATTTTAAATAAAAAAAAAAGGAATAGCGAGTTGCTTATTTTGAGCCAGATTACAAGATTTGTAATCTAATATTGATCTATATTTATATTAACTTTTTCCATTAAAGGAATAGAATTGATAAAACTAGAGAGATTTTATATTCAAGATGATTGAAAAAATAAAAATTTAATTGATAATATATCTAGAGATTTCAAATAGAAATTAAAAAATTATGTAATTCTATTAATAAGTCAGCGTAGATAATTTATTCCTTGCCATCATTATAATTTATGAACAATAGTCCAATCCATTTTTTATTAAAATGTTCATGAGATTAAATCTGAATGCTTATTAACAGACAATTTTTCCAAATTCAAAAAAAAAAACGAGAAAAAGAGAAAAAACAAGAATGAATTAAGAAATAAAGAATTAGTATCAAATTTTATTTAACAGTTTATCTTTCTCAACTCATTTCGAGATTCTATTTTCAAGAATTATAAAAATTCAATAGCATTAAATAATCGCTATTGAACCTCGTTTCACATATTGATTCATTTCGTTATAAATATAACTAAATAAATATAACTATATATGCTAAATATCAATATGACATTAAAGTAAATGATAAAATATGCAAGTTTGAATATACCCATAATTTTATATGATATAAAGATTTTCTGACATTAGAATTTTAAATTTTTAAATTTTACTTATTAAATATTATCAGAAGATAAAATAATTAATTAAAAAAACAAAATAATTTTTGTATTAAAAATAAACTTTAAATGAGTTTTTATAACGAATAATATTCATTTATATATGTATATATATAATTATATTTTTTTCTCGTATTAAAATTTACGTATGTATATATATACATTAACATATTCATGTTTTATTTTATATGTACATTTATATATAAAAAAAATATCCGAATAAAAAACTAAGAATGAAAAATATATCAAAATAATTTGATATATTTGAATGAAATTCGCTTAAATGTTAGTTCAAGATTTGAATGTAGAATCGATTTTTAACTGATGGCTCGGAATTGTTGAAATATTGTAATTATTGAAATTGATATGTATACTGTCTATATATAATTATTGTTTAGAATAAAAATAATAATGAAATTTTATTATAAAAAGAACAGAATTATATTGTTTGTCATTGTTAAATATTCGGATATTTTATTAAAGAATATATTAATATAATTATAAGATCTTTGGAAGTCAAAATAAATGTAAAAGTTACTTAAGACTTAATTATTAAGTTATATAATTTATATTTGAGTTCGATAAAGCGAGATGAAGATAGATACAATAATGTAAAGAAGATAAAATTGTCTTTTTTGTTTTGTTTTATTTAAAAAATGCAAATTTAAATATAAAACTTAATAATAAACTTATAACTTAAAAATAAACTTCAATCGACATTTTTACATAAATTTTTATATTTATTTTTTGATTTTTAGAATTTTTGCAAAGATTTATTTATAGTACAGAATTTATATACATAAATATATTAACACTCTATATATATAATAACACGAAATAAAATATAAATATTCATAATTCATGAATCTATATTTCGATATTTATTATATTATATTAAATTATTTATTATATTAAATTAATTAAATATTAAATAATTAAATATTAAATATTAAAATAATTAAATATTAAATTAAATTAATTATTTATATTAAAAATTATATAGACAGATTAAAATAGATAGATATATTATTTATAATAATCTTATAAGTCGGTTTTAAGAAAATCTTAAATCTTAAATCTTAAATCTTCGATTGAACAAAGATTAGATCAAACAAGGCAAGCTACGAAAAATCGTTATAAGCCTCTATAATTGCAATTGTTTGATTGATCAACGAAATTATTTCAAAACAAAAATTCAAAAAGAATTTTAAAATATGAACACATATTAAACACGAATGATCTTGATGATTTGGAATTAATAAAAATAACATAAAATAAACGAACTAAAAATTACGCCTTTTACAAACTTGAAAAACTGGTTCTTTTTTTAATGATTAAATTTCACAATTTTGTTTATGATTAATTATAAATATATAATTATAATTATAAATACATTATAAATTTATAATTTGTTTAAAATTTAGAATTTCAGATTTATGATTACGATCTATTATAAATCGTATGTACTTATATATATATATACACGCGTACCTTTAATATTATATTTAAAAATATGATCTTTAATTTCAGGTTATTGGAATTACGGAGTAGATGGGTGTACATCTTGTGAATGTAATATTGGATATTCTGTTGGGGTATCATGTAATACCACTACTGGTCAATGTAGTTGCTTGCCAGGAGTTATTGGAGAAAAGTGTGATCACTGTCCGTATAGAAATGTGTTAATTCCAGGTCAAGGTTGCTTTGCTTGTGACTCTTGCACTGGAAACTTATTAGACGTCACGGATGAACTATTAAATATGTTAAATCCTATTTTTAAAGAGTTTAACAATGTGGCCGAGAGTTACTTCACTAATCAGAGATTGAAATTTATTAATGATTCGGTGAATGATTTATATCCCAAGGTGAAACTTTTAGATCCTAATAGAGTGAACTTTTTGCCTTTGCAACAAGAGGTTAGTAAGTTAGAGTTAGAAGTTTCGAATCAGAAACGCGAAATTGATTATACTGCAGAAGACAGTGTAAGATGGAAACTCGCCGCAGAAAATACTTTGGAGAATATGAATTTGCTGGAACAAGATGTGATCAGAGAAATAAATTTAGTTAAATCGACTGTTTCTGAAGTAGAATCTTTAGCTTTGAATATTGAACTGGGTACTGGTGCTAAGGTAGATAGCGCTTTGAAAGAAGCAACAGACATTCTGAAAAGAATCAAAGAAGTATCATTCGTCAATTTTCGAGATCGTGCAACAGATCAAGCTCAGGAATCTAATATTCTTCTGTCAGAAATGCTCGATTACAATATACCAGTCAATAATTTATCATTTATCGCTGATAATCTTAGTAACAAAATCAGGAACGTGACTGACAAACTGGACGATCTTCTCGAAATTATTTGGAAAGCTCAAGAGTTGGCTAGCACGGTCGACAGATTGAATCAAGAGAACAGAATCGCAGCTGAGACTGGAAATTTCGATGTTGTGAAAAATTCTACTGCGGAGGCTGCGGAAGATTTAATGGCTGGAGAAGAATTAAATAGAAATGCGAGCCAATATCTCGACGAAGCGAATTACAACATAGATATATTGAAAAATAATATAATAGATGATTCTATAGATACATTAAATAAAACAATTACAGAAAACGATCAATTATTAATAGGATTGGTAATTCCAGTTCGAGATGCACAGGACCATGCTGAACATCTTTATAATCGATCTTTAGATTTGGATAATCTTCTGACCGACACAAGGAATACGAATGCCGTGAAAGCTGTTTCAGCTTACAGAAATATAGGAACAGCTATTGAAGCTGCTCGCAAAGCTGCAATAAATGCTCATGACGCAGCAATAAACGCTACGGAATTATCAAATGGTATCGAGCAAATGATGTCGGAATCGCGAGAGGCAGTTTTAAATCTGCTGAAATCGGCCAATGATACTTTGTCGAAAACAATGATGAAGCCTGAGAACAATTTAAATAATGCCAAAATAGACGCAGCTTTAATCTCGGAACAAAATAAACGCAACAGAGAAATGTTGGACAACATTGAAAAGATCCTTAGTAATATTCAAACTTCTTCTTCGACAGTTGCTCAAGATGCTATGAATCAAATCATAGAGGTAGAGAAGAATATCAAACTTTCCGAAGGGGACACAAAGGATATCGTTGATCAAATTCCAGAAGATTTGAAGAAAACGAAACAGTTGTCGAAAAACATCTCGGAATCCATTCGTGATGTATCTCAGGCGAAAAAGCAACTAGACATTGTTGACAAATATCTTCCAGATATTGCAAAATTATTAAATAATTTGGACAATAATCAAAAAATGATAGAGACTAATGGAACCGATTTGCAGAGCAAGATTGAGACATTAAAAAACAAAATTGCGAATGCGAGAGAACTTGCAGATCGTTACAAACTTGGTCTTACCTTTTATAGAAATACTACCTTAGAATTGAAGAATCCAGAAAATTTACCTCTATTGACTACTTCTACCAAGATATCTTTATACTTCAGAACGAATACGACCAACGGTTTTCTCCTTTATCTAGGAAACGAGGAAAATGTTAAACTACCTCGCTCGAAAACCCACGATTTCATGGCATTGTTGATCGAAAGTGGTTATCCAGTACTTATAATTGATTTAGGATCTGGACCTGAGAAAATCATTAATAACAAATTCGTGTCGGATAATATATGGCGTCAGATAATTGTCGAAAGGACTGGTAAGAATGTAAAATTAATTATTCGCGAGGATATTGGAGAAGGCAAAGAGCAATTATACGAAAAAACACATGTATTGCATGGTTCATACTCGATATTTAACGTGGATCAAGAATACTCGAAGCTATTCGTAGGTGGTTATCCATCGTCTTTCAATATGCAGAACGCTGTGACTGCGACCTCGTTCGAGGGTGAAATGGAAGAGCTTGTGATAGGAGAAGACACGCCGGTATCCTTCTGGAATTTCATCGATGGAGAGAATAACAATAAACCAGCGATAGAAAGAGATAAATTAATCAACTTCCAACCGAGTACTGGTTACAGGTTCGACAAACATGGATACGCCATTTTGAGAAAGAAAGATTTCCAAATTTCGCCGGACACTAAAAAATTTAGTATTAGATTGAACTTTAAAACATTTGCGGAAGATGGCTTGATTTACTTGATGGGTAAAGGCAAACAGTTTTTGTCCTTGGAAATGAGGAATGGTCACGTCCTTTATCAATACGATCTTGGTGAAGGAGAAACTAGTTTGCAGTCAGTGAACAAATTCAATGATGGAAATTGGCACAATTTGCAAGCTTTAAGATACGAGAAGTCGGGTGTTCTGAAAGTGGATGGTGCAAATGTAGTTAAGAGTAAGGCAAAAGGAAATGGAAGAAACTTGATATCCTCGGATAATATTTATTTCGGAGGATATCCACCAAATGCTAAACATCCTTACAAACCTGTTACCAATGAAGGTTTCGAAGGCTGTATCGATGAAGTATTTATTTTCGATACCATAATTGATTTGACTCGCAACATTCAAGCATTTGGCGTAATTCCTGGCTGTCCAATACGGGTAATATAACATTTTTTATAAAATAAATATGCTCGTTGTATATTGATTTATCAATCTTTTGAAAACTTACGAAAATAATAGTAATTATTGGAATGAAAGTTACATTTACTGTTTTTGAATTTTAGATATCTTATCAAGAACAGTGTCCTAAGTAATTTTTCTAAAGCATATAAAGAATGAATTAAAGAACTAAAATTGAAAGATAAAATATATTCAAAACTGTTGATTATATCGAAAAAAAGTTTTTAGACAAAAATTAAATGGTTTCAAAGGTATTGATATAATTTGTTTTTTTTTTAAATGGATGTATAAAAAATGTATAAAGTTTATTTTTTAAATGAAATCGCAGTATTTTTAATGAATGATTCGATTATATTTTATATTGAAAGGTCATTATTTTGAAAGATATTTTAATTTTAATTTTATAAAATTTTACATGAAAATATAGTATATGTATATGAAAGACAAGGATTATTCGATTTATACTTTCTTTGTCTTTTGTCAAATTTTGTATAAAGTTTTATGAAATTTACGTTTAAATATCTTCTTTTAAACTAATAATTTTTCGATATGTATAGGATTAATAAAGAATAACGAGTTGCATCAATTAATCTATTAAATAATATAAAAGATATATAATTTCATTTAAAAAAGGAAACTTGATCTTGTCTATTTACAAAAAAATGAATTATTTTGAATTCTTCTACAAACTATTTAACTTTTGTTTGAAAATTTTTTCAATATAATTAACAGTTTCGAAGTTATTTCAACTTTCAGATGATTCATTTTGTATAACCATTCAATTTTCAGATATAAAAATACGCAAAAACATTACTAATATTACATGTCATATTTTTAAAATTTGGAATAAATTTAGATTAAATTTAGAATAGATTTAGATTAGATAGATTTAAATTTGGATTGTATTTGAATTATTTTATTAGATTTCGGAATAAATTTATCTTAGATGTGTATTAGATTTTAATTAGGAATGAGTTATTTTGTTTAATCTATTTTAGTAATTGAATAGATTTAATTGATTTTAATTTAAATTTATTAAATTGAAATCTAATTGAAATGAAAATTCGATATCGATTTAGACTTACTTCTTTAATATTTTTCATTATAAGATTATCTTAAGTTTTATAAATATAACTTATCTAAAACTTAATTAATTTCATTTTTTAATATTATGTTTAAAACATTTTCAAACATGATAACGATATAATATAAAATTTAATATGAATCGCAATCTATTATTTATTTTTTTAAATTTAAATCAAATATCAATTCAAATTAGTAATCAAAATCAAAATTAGTAATCAAATCGTTATATATTAAATATATATTTATTATTATTCAGAAGACAGATATATAATTTGAAACATAATACTTTTGTTTTTATAATTTATTTTTTCGTTTTATATTTTGTATATTGTATAGAGTATTTTGCATATTGTATAGAGTATTGTATTTCAACAAAAACGTCATAAAGACTGATTTAATTTGTTTTTTTGTTTTTTATCATCTTAAGAAAATTTTTTTTTTTACTTCATAACTTCTTAATTAACATTTAATTAATAACATTATTTATTTTTAAGAAGTAAAAATAACATAAATAACTTTTAAGAATAGTTAATAAATTAGAAAATTTTTGTTTAAATCTACATCTTATATCTTTCATACTCTTAAAGTTGCACTCTTAGCGTTTTTTTTTTTTTTTGTAAAAATACAATTGATACGAAAATATTTACTAAGAGAATTTAATAATGGATTCCCAAACTTAAAGACTTCTAATGTGTGTTTACTATCTAAATTTGCATTTCTTACAAAGAGCATTTTTGAAAAACTTACAACATAACTCGACACAAGTAATTAGCTACTAAGATTATAGATAAGAAACATTCGCGTAAAAATGCATTACATATATTAAATTTTTTAAAATGGTTTTTTTGAAAATAATTTTGGCATTTTCTGCATCTTATAAATTTAGTTTATTTTGCAATAAAAAAACATTTATTTTATTAATGTGTTAACTATTACATGTACTTTTTTTAAGAATTTGATTTACAATTAAGTTTAAATTAAGTTTGAGTTGTTAAAGTTAAAATTGTTAAATTTAAAAGAGAGAGAGATAATTTATTTATCGTATCATTTGAATACAAAATTCTTAAAGAATAGATCTACAACAATATTTAATATTTAATTTTAATTAACTTCTTGGCCAATTAATCAAATTCATTTAATTATTATTTGATCTCCGCGAAGTAGATGGATAAAAAGAAATAATATATATATTATATCTAATCAAAATCTAATTTAAATTTAATTCAAATTTATTCTAAATTTTATTCACAGACACTTATAAATATGATATGTGAGATAGAAAACATTTTTGCATTATATTATATATCGATTTTGTATTGTATATCGAAATTAAAGCTGAATGATCGTTGAAATATATAAGAAAAAGTTGTTCAAAATGATAACCTTGATAATATATTTCAAGAGGATTAAGATCAGAGAAGCAGTCTCTAATTTTAAATAATTGACTCATACTCTTAAAGTAATTTTAATTATTAAAATATTTTAATAATTATAATTATTAAAATAATTTTAATTATTAGGACAACGAATTAAAGAATGAATAATAGCTCAATCAAGAACTTATGCCTCAAAGATTATAATTCGAATTGCTACAAATTCATGGCTTTTGAGATATTATATTGAATCTTACTTATGTACATAAATGCGTCTATGACAGTATATGCATCAGGATGACTATTATTTATTTATTATTTCTATAAACACATCACAATAAATAACATTTAAATAAATAAACTGATACTACCATATTTATCATGTTTCATGAAAAAATAATATACATGATGATCGCTAAATAATACAATGAAAAGAGCATAATTCTATATAAAAAAAATCGAAAATATATAATAAAATTTTTTCATATGATTCTTTGTTTTCAATTTAAATTTGTCGACTTTAAATTTGTCAAATACATGTGTATATATACTTGATTATAATCTAATACATTTGATCATAATTTACTTTGTCGATTCAAATTTATTATACTTGATAATTAAAAATACATAATAAAACAGAATATTAATATACATAAATTTTATTATTTATAAATTATTATAAAAATTGTTGAAAATGTTGGCCATTCGAATATACAATTGTGATTTAACTAAATTTTTATGGATATTTTCTAGCTATTCTGCTGTTTTAAATGATTGAATGTGATTCAATTTTCTTTAATTAATTAAAATTTGTAATAAATAACTGATTTAATGTGAATCTATTTAAATTTGATCCATAAATAAAAGTTAATTGATATGAAGTCAGGAGAATATGATGGCTAAGTTCCATGATAACCAATTCGACCTTCAAAGAAGTCATATCATTTAAATATAAAATTTATTATAATAGTTAATATTCTATTTTATTATATTATTATTATTTTATTATATTATTATTATACTTAATTATCCAATACAATAAACACAAATTTGAATTTAGAAAAAGTAAGCCATATCGAGATATATTAAATTAAGAAATAATTATATATGTGTACTTGACGAATATTTAAACTCGATTTTTTTGAAAGCAAAGCTTCATACAAAAAGATTTTATTTTCGATATATTATTTTTTTATATAAAATCAATCCCTTTTTGAGGAATTTTCCATTGTATCATCATTATTCTATATAAAACCGAACAATTGAAGTTACAATAATAGAAGAATAACAAATATAAAAATATGAAAGTGATATAATTATAATTTCAGTTACAAAAATTATTTTATATTTTATATTTTATATATAATTATTTCTAAATTCTCAAGATAAATATAATAATTATATTAGTTATATTAATTATAATATTAAACTATCATTTATTAATTTTAATATCAACTATTATAAACATATTATGATAGATGACACTTAAAATGTATAACTATTGATGAACTAATATTATACTTAGTATATATCCATAGAGAGCTTAAGCATTCCGCAAATGTGCGAAATGCTAAAATAAAATATAAAATAATGAATAATTCAAATTATAACGTCTCATTGTAGCGATATTAACCATATATGTAATATTGTTATTATAATTTCATCACTCAAAATTTTATTTTATTTTTACATTCCATAAATCCAACACATCCGTGGAATCCAATATCAGTATAGAAAAATATTGGAAATTTGATGATATTAGTTTATCTGTTATTTTAGATGTCTATCATTATAATGTATTTATAAAACTGAAGCATACTAAAACATATACTATCATGACGTATATATGTAAATGAAATAGTAATAGGTACATTTTTATTAATATATTTGAAAAGTATAGTTCTGCAATCTGAACCACAATAATTATAATCTTTGAAACAGTTTTCGATCAAATTTTCTAACTTCGACAATGTTTTCTAACTCATTGTTTCAATAATTATAATGCCAATTAGCTTAATTAGATTAGAAGCATTATTTAAATATAAAGAGATTCAATTTTTTTTATTTTTAATTTAAAAAACTATAATATATATATATATATATAGAACTTCATTAATTAGATGGATAATTTCATTTAATAAATTTGCTAATTATTTCCACTATTTTTGATTTTTTGTTTAAATAAGTGAAATTCAAATTTAGATAACTGGATTCAATCATATATTTAGCTTATTTTTTGAATTATGTAGTATGTTAGTCTATTGTTATTATATTATATTTGTTTTCATTCGTTATATTATTATATTATATTTTTTTTCATTCGTAGTAAACATGCATATAATTAGAATGATGCTTGGCATTAATTAATAGGAATTTAGCTAGAATTCACTTAATTAAAATTTACTTAATTAATTAATTAAAATTTCATTCTAATAAATGGAGCTTTATTGTAGATAATATAAATTGAAAATTATATTAAATAAATAATGTTAATATTTTATCTATCAGAATCTTATATAAAGATTGTATCAATAAACTTTTCGATGCTTGATTGAGACAATCATGCAATAGGTAAAATATTAATTAATATAAATAAAATTACATATAATAATATAAATAAAAATTTTAATAATTTAATTTTATTATTATTTTTTTTTTTGTTTAATCTAGTTTGCAAGTTTGGTGTCTTTCGAAGAGAATACATCCGGCTATGTAAGATGGCATAATATTTCCGTGCCAAATGTTCTTCAAGTGAACTTGAAATTTAAAACTTTAGCGAATGATGGCTTAATTTTTTACGTAACTGATCACGAGAAAGGTGTAGTTAGCTATTTATCTCTAATCGATGGTGTACTCGTCTTCAACAGTCAGGGTGAAGAATTACGAACGAGTTTCGCGAGCATTAAGTTCAATGACAATGAGTGGCATGTAGTCACGGCTACACATTCATACGACTCTTTGAAACTTGATATCGATGACACTAAGAATTTTAGTTCTGATATAGAACCGCCTGTATTACAAATACCTTACGGTAGTTTGTATATCGGTGGTTTACCGGCTATTTTCGGTATTCCTGAAACTGGAGCTATGACTCCATTTGTCGGTTGTATCGGAGATGCAACATTGAACGGTGTTATTGTCAATTTCGCGAATACGACGGAGAGACCTCATGCTCTTCTTGGAAAGTGCAAGTTAGGAGATCCATCGAGTAAGTAATTAACATTTTAACAATAGTTATAACATATTTATTCATTATAAATTCAAAATTAATCGTGAGAATATACATAATTATTATAGAAATATGAAATTCTAATTTTATTTCATTTTGGCTGACAATGATGAATGTAGATATGACAATTGGTAAATGTATATAACAGTTGGTATCTTTATTATAATAATATACATTTAGTGATATTTATTCTTCGATATTTTTTGATATTAATTTGAATGAATTTTGATCTGATATCAGTATATGCTAAAAATACAAAAAAATCGATCTTTTCAATATGTATATATAAAAATATATAACTATTTAATTCATTTTCAAAAATATTATTATCCATTTGGTGCTTTGACAAAATGTTTTTAATACTATTTTATAAAGATTTCGATATCTATTTAATAACTTTCATTTTTAAAAGTAATATTAAATTTTTTTGTAAAAAAATCTTGTATAATAAAATAAGAACATTTAATTTTTTCAAGTATTTCATGTATATAAAATAAATATATAAATCAAATTTATAAAATTCAATTCACAATTCATTATAATTTTAATGTCTTTTAATATATATACATCATATTATTCATAAAATTAGATAGTTAGACATTATTATAAATTATTAATAAATAATATTTTATTTATAATATTATTTATTTATTATATTAATATTATTTATTATTTATTTTATTTATTTAAAATATCAAATAAGTATTATTTTATTCGCATATTTTATTCGAATGATTTTTGATTTATTATAATATTCTTTTAAAATAATTTTAAGAAACGTCTTTAAAAATAATTTTAAGAAATATCAGTATCAAATTATTTAAATATCATCAATAGAATTATTGATATAATATCGATCTGAGCAGCTATTCAAAGACAAAAAGAAATAATCCAAAAAATATATTGTATTGTTTCGGTGTAATATTATTTGTTTCATTGAATTTAAAAAAATTCCTTGATAGAAATTATTCTTGAGTATATTTCACAGAAAATGTTCGAGTATATAATATATAAATAATTAGTATATAATTAATATATAGTTATAATATTAGTTGAAAGATTATATATATTATTTTAATATACGCATATACTCATAGCTGCACCATATATACCTGAACTAGAACCAGATGTACCTCCACCTCTATTGCCTACAGAAAGTCCAGATGACAATGTCGAAATATCTACTCAGATTAGTAAGTAATATTATAGCAATAAAATAATGAATGCGATAAAGTAATCTAATCTGTAATCTATTAAATTTCGTTAGACATTATTGACGTCGATTTAGATAAGGGAACTGATGAAGAAGAACCTACGATTGAAGGACGTCTGACTAATTATCATGATGAATTAACTACAACCACTGAAGCTACTACTACAACTCAGAGAATAACTCCGTTATATGTCGATCAATGTCAATTGCCATATTATCCCACTGTAGATCCTGATATGGAAAATACTTGGCGATTCGGTATGATATCGTGATGATATTTTAAATTAAATGAAAAATAATAAATTTTAATTTAAAAAATATTTGACATATAGGCACCGCAAGAAATAGTAGATTGGAATACAGATCACTAAACGGCAGATACAAGAATGATTACGATTTCCAAATTGATATCAAAACCATGGCCGATAATGGAATCATTTTCTATACGGCGGATCATACTAATCAGAATTTAATAGCTTTATATGTCAACAATGGAAAGGTAAAATATTAATTTGACATAAAATGTCGAAAAAGCATCGAAATCAAATTTTCATATAATTTAAATTGATCTTTAAAAAATTTTTTAACATAATTATTATTAATTCGTGCATAAAAAATTTAAAAAACTATATACGTCATTTTCACATATTTTAAATTTTTATTAAGTTGCATTATAAGTTTGATTGTGGAAGTGGACCAGCTCTCTTAATTAGCGACACGAAAATAAATGACAACAAATGGCATATCGTGATATTTAAAAGGAAAGGAAACTATGGACAATTAATTGTTGATGAAGATGAAGCAGTTACAGGATATTCTCAAGGAACGATAGAAGTTATAAATGTTAGTCCTCCATTCTATGTAGGAGGAATACTTCAAAACATGTCTAGTAAAGTTCTTGATATGATTGTAAGTAAATTAGTACATAAATTATATATTTAAAAATATATATACTTGTAACAATTTTTAACAATTTTTTAAAAATTGCTCTCAGGGTATGAACGATACATTTAAAGGATGTTTAGGAAACTTTATGGTGAATGGACAACCAGTTAGTGAACCTACAAATAAAGTTGGTATAATTCCATGTTCAAAACAAGTTGAAGAAGGATTATTCTTTTTTCCGGGTAATGGTAGCAATCTATATAAACCAAGTGCGTATCACATAATGATATATACTGATAATAATTGATTAAGTATTATTAAAATTTAATATAACAAATTTTAATTATAAAATATTATTCTTAGTGGATAATTTCGGTATCGGTAGAACAGTTGACATTCAAATGGAAATTAAACCTCGTTCAACATCCGGTCTCTTATTATATATTGGTGGGAAACGAGATTATTTGATCTTGGAAATGATTAATGGAACTGTGACATTCCTTGTTAAAACGCATAAAGGTTTAATAAAAACCTCTTTTGAACCAACATATTCGAGTTCTTTATGCGATGGGAAATGGCACAATATTCGAGGTAATATTTAAATTTAGTTTACAATATTATAATATTATTAATAATATATGATTACATTTTAATAAGATCAAAATTCAATAGTAAACATAAAGATTATAACTACAGAATAGAATTTTTCTTCAAAGAATTGATTCTACGAAATGAGAAAATAAGAAAATATAATTAGGGCAAGTGAAATAAACGCAATATGTTTAGTTAATGATGCAATGATTGAAAACATTTTTCAAAAGAATAAAAAAAATAATAATAATTATGTGGCAAAAAAAATTTTATTTTCGATAATTTTCATTTTATCTTTATGAAGATTCCAATGGACATATCAATGCTAATAGATTGTTGAGATTAATCCATTTAATGAATTCAAATATAATATAAATTGAACTTTATTATATATATAATAATTTTAAAAATTTTATTAATAATTATTTAATAAATCATATTAAATAACTATTGATAATATATGTATTAGTAAAATTATATAATATATAAACTAGATTATTAAAATAAATCCGACATTTACATTTATTTGAATATAAAATCAAAAGAATTTTTATAATTTATTAATATTGCTCATAACTAATGTTATGAGATGAAAAGTACAAAAAATAAATTTTTTTATTGCATTTTTATTCTATAATTATTTTTATATCATTCTTTTAATTATCACTACTATGATATATTGCTTTTATCCTACTATTTTTAATTATTTTTATTTTCTTTTCTTATTTATTATTAAAATTATTAAAAATTATTAAAAATTATTAAAAATTATTAAAAATTAAAATATTGAATAATTGATGAAAAATAAGGATGAGATATTAAAATTTAACCGAATATTATTATTATATACTTGTTTTCTTTTCATAAAAAATATTAATGAAAAGTTAATATAAAATTAATATATTTTTTGTACAGCTGTTAAACAGAAGAATGTCGTACTCTTATCAGTAGATTATAAAGCAGCCGCGCCAGGAATTGGCGGTAAAAATGTAGCGGGAAGTCTCATGAGCCATCAAATCTTTATCGGTGGACATCCATTGCTTGGAAAGAGATTACGGGGAAGTATTTCACAAACACAATATGTTGGATGCATTACTAAGATTCAAATCAACATGAAATCTATAAATCTAGATCCTGAGCATGCTCATGGACATGTTATAACAGGCATATGCTCAACGATATAATTTTTAACAATTTCAATTATGAAAATGCACTTAAAATTAATTAATGTTGTAATTTTCTTTTTTAATAATAATCTTCCAATTCATTTTTAAGTGCTATTAAAAAAAAACAAATCATGAATACAATGAATATATAAAATTATTATATAATTTTCGCTCATTTTTATGAAAATGTTATATTAGTATTTTAAATATCTAAGATAATTGTTCAAAAATAATTGAAAATAAATTAAAATTATCGCATATTAAGTGCCATATCTCAGGGCCCAGCCATCGATGTATTAAAATTTTGAGAAAACTATATATCTTTTAATATTTTTCGATAAATATGCAAAAAAAAAATAAAATTTTCAATAAATAAAATTTTATTTCAATGCACAAAAGACTGAACGTAGGTTTTTCCACTTCTTATTGTGGAAAATAAAACGTATTCCCTACTGTGCATCCATCAATGGCTATTTAAACTCGAATAAGTTAAGTTATAATTCATATTAAGGGAATTAAAAGTTTTTGAAAAGATAATACAAAGACAATACATCAATGATAGTTATTCAAAATGCACTGTAATACATAACCAAAGAAAATTATCTTATATCATAATAAAAATCATAAGTTTTATAATATTGTTAAAAGATTTTGTATCTTTTTTTGTAAACATAAAAATATTTAGAAAAATTAAAACACAAATTAAATAAAAATATTTACGTATAGGATATATTTTTTTTTAAATTTTACGTTATTCATATTTAGTGGGAATATAATACTTTTCATTTATTTTGTCATTTTATTGCATTTTATTGCATTCTTCGTGGTGACACACCGACGCTAGATCCTGAAAATTTTACAGCATGCGCGAATATATGTAAAATAAACTATTATATCAAATGATTTACAATACATAAAATCAAATTTATTATGAATATAACAACTATCAATTTGTATATAAAATTGTGTACAATTTTTGCATTAAAAAAGCTCTGAGAAAAAATAATTTTCAATATTTAATGCATTGAGTGCTATTAATAAATATAAAATTATATTGTAAAAATTTTTTAATTTCTTATTTGTATTAATTTTGTAATGTATTATTTGTATTATTTTTTATCATTTTTTTTTCAATATTATCAAGAAAGTCAATAATATTTAATAATTAAACATACATATAAACATATAATATATTATGTATATAGAAATAATATATAAATATACATATATGTGTATAATCCAATATAAAAAATTAATTTTTAATAATTTTTGTTACAAAATATATGTGACTACAAAATGTAGAAACTACTTAGTACTCAATGTATTAAAATTCTATATTTTCAAAGCTATTGAAAAATGTTACATAAATAAAGATAAAAAGAATTATATGTAAACATAACTCATAATTAACATTAATGTCCAAAATAAAATATGTAATATTGCCTCATGTATTAGTATATATTAAGATAAGAAGCTGCGTTATACAAAAGTCTTACATTCAAAGATAAATAATGCAATTTAAAAAAAAACTAACTTATTTTGCAGAAACAAGTAAAGATTCAAAAAACTAACTTATTTTTAATGCATTTGTGCAAAGACAAAAAAGCAGAACTTTATTATATATTTACTTAAAAATAGCTAAAGGATCGAATGTTCTACACTTATTCTTGATATTATACATATTTTTTATACAATCAATTTCAAAAAAAATGATATTAAAAAAATTCATTTTTTCATTAATTTCATTATCATATGCTATAGTTTAAACTAATATTTGTATTATTTTGTGAAAATAGCATTCTTATCTTGTATAAATTGTAAACGATATATATGTTCGCTCAGAGTATATTAATTTATTCAAACAATCGTTGTATAGGATGTTTATTTCATACGCACTTTGAGGTGTTTTATTAAAATCATATAAATAATGTTGGGAAAAGAAGAAATTTTTCTTCATTCTGATATTTGATACTTATTTTTTAGAACACATTCAAATCTTAATAGTAGCAATTACCATATTGATAATTTCTATATTTTTTCTTTCTTACTTTTCTAAAGCATTATAATAAAACACTTACAGACTTCTATATGTAAAAAATTTCCTGAAATAGTTGACAAATAGTTGATTTATCAGATGATAAACAAAAAATTCGATTTATAAAAATGTACATGGAATTATGCAAAAAAAATAGTTTACTATTTATCACGCAATTTCAGGAATTTCTCAATGAAATAGTATATCACAGTGTAATGATTCAGACATTCAATTAGTTTTTTGTGTGTGGCAATTGCGTCTGTACAATTGTTTATCACAAGAGGCATGTCATTTGTTTCTTTCAATACTTTTAGAAAGATATCCTGCGGTAATTGCAAGATAAATTATGCAAATATTCCAATATCTGCATATAAGTACTAAGATATTCCATGCATTTTCAAGGTTAATCACGATGAATATAACAAAAAAGATGGACATCAAAATATCTTGGCATGCATGGTACATTGGTAAAAAATTTTATTCTATGCCATGTGCAAAAATCATCACTAATCCAGGTTCAACCATCATATCTTCTGGCATATGTGTATTATCACAATAAAGAACTAACACTGCTTGTTTACCAGGGACTCTTTTACAAACATAATTATCATATTGTCTTCTAGAATTTTGTCTGGTTTCAAGGGAATTTAATCCTGGAGGCCATTTCCTTTCATGACAATTTTCCATTAATTCATCAATTACATGAGGTGGGCAATTATATTCCGATAAAGTTCTTTTTATCATAGTCTGTAATAAATAATAATAAATAAATAAATTTATGTTTATAGAATTTTATGTTTATAATTAGTTTATAGAATTAATTAATAATATAAATTTATGAATTACAGTACCTGTAATAACTCATCAGGAGTGGAAATCATTCCTCCCCATCTTGTTACTCTTGCTCTAGGCAGAGTAGCAGACCATCTTACAACTTCGTCTCTTTCCATCTGATCAGCAATTGCACGCATTGCAGGATTTGAAACTCTCAATGCTCTCATAAAATCTTTTAAAAGATGTATTTCTCTCTTATGTTCATTTATTTGAAGTTGTTGTTCACCTAATTCACGTTTCATATCAGCAAGTTTTTGTTGTTGGGAATGTATAATGTTTCTAAGTTCTCTCACACAATTATGATCTTTTAATTCATTTTTGGGAATAATAAGACTACATCCTTGTTCACAAAGCATTGGTCTCTTAGGATTATATTCACATTGCTCCAAATGTGACACTAAACTGTCAAGCTTAACTATGACTTGACATCCATACATAATGTTATCACAACTAATACAAAGGCGGGCCAATAGATTTCGAAGTATTCTTGGAACTGCTCTAAGCTGAGCAGATGTAATTGGTGTACGATCCAGTGGACAGGTAGGTTGTCTATTTATCCATTCATTAATACATGTACGACAAAAGGCATGTTCACATACAGGTGCCTGCAACATATTGTTCACCTACCAGTTTTTAAGCTAAGCTATATATTTTACAGAATTTAGTATTAAATTTTAAAATATATAATAAATATAAAATATTATTCTACATAATTTATTAAAAAGCAAAATAAAATTATTAAAAAATCTATATCAATCTTATTCATAGTAAATAAAATCAAAATAGTAATATTTATAGGCATTTTGACAGAACGGAAGTCGTAAATTTAAGCGATTGACATTATAAAATCAATATTAGATATTTTAACCAATATCTTTTATAAATTAAATTGTTGAACATAATGTAAAAACAATTATCGGTACACATTTGACAATATTTAATAATCAATAGAAAATATAATAATCATAAAAATAAAATTTTAACGAAAGTAAATCGGTAAAAAGTTAGGTTAGATTTGTGTAAATGTATAAAACTAGTTTATTAAAAATATTTAATCATAAATGGACGAAACAGAAATAATACCTGCACAGGATCCTCAAGGACTCCAGAGCATATTGGACAAACTAATTCTTCATCAACTTCTCCTTGAAAGCGGTTCACATCGAACCCCATAATGTGAACTGAGTACAATAACTCGTCTTCGTATGTAGCGACGAGCCTCTCCTGTAAAACTGTAGATCCAGAATCACAAATTCGATGGCGTACGACGTGAAAGCTCCAGAAGTATACCGTTACTTTCCTTGAGTAGCACGCAACGTGACAATAGTCACTTAACGCATATGTATCAACGCATATCGCAATTCTATTTGTTCTAAATTTAATGATTTTCACTATATACAATTATTATAAATCATCATAAAGTTGAATCAAATTTTTTATCAGCTTAAGCTTCAATCAGCTTAAATTTTTTAAAATTCATCTTTTAAATTTTTTCGAGGAAAAGAAAAAATGATTATTCTTATGATTCGTATGATTATCGATATATTAAATTTTACAGAATCGTATATAATATTAATAAATTTTAAAATATATATAATTATATTTTAACAACTATTATAATGAAGTTACTATTATAAGTTATTATAATTATTATAATATATTTTCACTATTATAATGAATTTTATTAATATCTTTACTATTATAATTAAAAATTTTTTAATATATAATAAAAATATAATAAAAACAATTAAAAAAATTGTAATTCACTTTCGGATTTAATTGCATTTTATTTAGTTGCATTATACTGCATCTGGTGAATTTAATACACTTTCATTTTAATATATGTTCATCTCGAAATAATTCATATTTATCTAATGATAAAATATTTTTGATAATATTCATTAATATTTAAAATAAAAATTCTTCACATTAACAATTATTTATTTTTAAATATAGCTTTAAAATAATTGTTTTTTCTTTTCTTATTATTTATTTATAATATTATAATAATAATTTTGATTTTTAATAAGTTTAAAATTATTTAAATAAATCAATAACGATTTAATTGATCAAATATTTTGAATATAAAATACAATATAAAGAAAATGAATCATTTATAACTTTCATTTTCATTATCTTTTAATAATATCTTATTTTTCGTTTGATCATTCACGAAAAATTTATATAGTTAGATAAATCTATCTACTATCAATATACTATCTACTATCAATATAACTATAAATCTATCAAACATATCTACTATCCTAATTTTTGACCCTATCGAACATGATAAACGTCCTCAGAATTAATTGTTAGCTTATATGTTTTGATAAGACCAGAGAACCGTAAAAAGATAATACAATTGAAAAAGTAAATCAGTATTAGACTTAATATTATAGAATAAGTTTAGTAAATTACAAAGTGAATATGACTGAAAGAAAAATTTCTATCAACGAAATACAAGGTACACATTTATATTTTAAAAATCGTTTTATTCTCCATATGTTATACATTCATATATTATATTAGTTTGAAAATTCAAAATCAGAAAAAATATTATAATTTCCTAAAGTATTTTAAATCTATTATAGAATAATTTTTAACAATATTTTCATTATATTACAAAAAAATCATTTAAAACAACAAATTTTGAGTAATTTAATTTTATTATTATTAATTATATAAATAATATTAAATAAAATATTATTTAAATATTTTTATAAATAAATATCAAATATTATTTAAAAAATATATCATAAGAATTTAAACTTCGATAATGTGATACCTCATCGAAAACTGATTCGAGTATTTTTGATTATATTTTACGAATAAAGAACATATATGATATAATGATAAAATTTTGATAAACAAAAAAATTATATCAAAAATTTTTTTCTTTAAATTGAACGCTAAATTTTGAATAAAAAGTTGTTATATTAAAAAATCTTGCTTAAAATTGAACTATTTCATTGATATTGAATTGTTCATTGATAAGTTTTAATGCAATATTGGGCAGAACAATTTGGGTCAAATTGTTTTATTCTCAGTTTAATTAAATGTTTGATTGAATCGTGACTTAATTCAAGAAAAATAAATTACTATAACAGTTTCTCAATATTAATAGCTAAAATTATATTTTACTTTTCTTTTTACTATTTCTTGTGATATGATAATAATAAACGATACTTTAATTTCACAATTGATTTTCCTTAAAAAAAAAATCTTCTTTTCATTTAATTATCTCTAATATATATCAGAGTATAAGCATTATTTACATTTTATATATAAAATAGATATTATTATATTAAAAAATATGCATTTTTAAAAACTTAACAAATATTGTATACGTGAAATTTAATCTTTTTCATGATTTAAGTTACATGAATTTAATTAAAATATCACCAATAAAAACTTGCAGTTAAAAACTAAGATTTAAAATAATAGCACAAATGTTATTGTGTTATACGAACGTTACCACTGTTTCTACTATTAAATGTTTTTCAGATCATCCGGACAATGACGCGGAGGAAAATCAAAAGGTAAATATACTGAATATATTACTATCGATATTGATATCGAAACGATTCATTAATGATAAAAATATAATTTTTCTATCTATGCGTAATATATCATAATAGAGTGATGAATTAACATTATTTTAAAATAATTTATTATGAAAATTATAAAATTATAAATTTGCTAAATACTAATTATCTATATATAATTTAAAATTAAATTAATATATTTTATTATTTTTTGTTCTCCATCGCGCAATAACATCAAATCTAATGAATCGATATTATAATTTTTTTTATAAATTAATTTAATTTTAAAATTATTTAATAATAAGAAAGTGAATATTTTAATGAGTTACACATTTAAATTACACATTCATATGTTCATATCGATTGTTATCATTTCATTTTCATAACGAGTGTCGGTAAATATCTTTGCTAACATTAAGGAATAGAAATACAAATTTGATTAACCAATAAAACTGTTTTTCGAAAATTATATGAAAATAATTTTAATTTGTTTTTTTCAATAATTCATCAAAAAAAATTATATAGCTAATAAAAAGAGAAACTAAGAATAATTTTCGCTTAAATTATGTATACGTATGCCAACAAGAAATACTTTCACTGAGTTGAACTTTGTACATAAGAGGAAGAATATAAAAATGATAAAATTTTAAAGTGGAAGATTATATGTTATTTAAAAAAATATATTTATAATTCTTAAATAAATATATTGAAAAAAAAATTTATTCAATATTATAAATCACTTTTCTACGATATTAACGAGTTTAGTTTAGCAAAATAATATCATGGCATTTTAAACGGAAATTGATATCAAATTTCACTTTTTTTCACATTTAAACGTTTTTTTTTTTTATCTATTATATCTTATTTTCTTAAAAACTTATGATATTCGTTATCATTTGAAATAAAAAAATAATTGCGTATTGAAAATATCAACGGATTTAAAGTAATCTTGACGATTAAATGCGAATTAAATGAATAGATTAATCTATTTTTTATCTTAATAAACATTTGATATTTATTACAATTGATATTTATACAATTGTCAAAATACAATAGTAATTACACAACTATAAATTATGCAAATATTGGCTGCAACTTTATTATAAGAAAAATCATTACATAAGTTTCCTCTTTCGTAACAATATACAATTCTTTGCGTGTTACAATATATTCACTATATTCTATAATTCATTATATATATTTGAAATATTTCAAATATAGCACATATATTTAGCAATATATATAGCACATATATATTATCATCTGAAAATTTTTCTTTGAAAAGCCATTGCTATACTAACGCCACTACAATATTATATTTTGCGCAGTACGGTTTATCAATGTACAGGTGTCTTTTTAGTATAAAATTAAATTGCTCATAACTTATTAAATAAAATTCTAACTACTAAACTAAAATTTTTGCATACTAACTTTCGTATTTATTTTGGTAATCAACACTTTAAAAAAATTTTCTATGAATATACTCAATATACAAAATAAATATTCAATTCAAATTTTTAATCTAGAATTTATAGTTTTTAAAATTTTGATAAAATACAATCATTTAATTTTAAATAATTTTAAAAAATTTTTAAATTAAAAATATAATCATTTAATAATTAAATATAATCATTTAAAAAATATGAAATTTCACAAATTTTAATCTTCTATACATAATTCATATTTAATTAGGAATTAAGAATTTAATTTCACTTGTACTTGAAAAATTTTCAAAATTGATTTATTTAAAAACAAAGTCTCAAATGAAAAAATTTTATTTTTTCTTTTCATTTTATTTTTCCATAAGAAATCTCCAGTCATATATATGAAATGGAACATTTTAAATATATTTAAAAAAGAAAAACACGAATTGAATTTCAATGTTACTTATTTATAAAATTCATCATTTTCCTAAATCTTTTAAACGTTACATCGTATTTACGTTGGAAATATAAATCTATAAATTCTTACTTTAAGTAAGAAGATTTCATAGATATTATCTTAGATTACAATGATAAAATGTTAGATTATAACGATGTTTCATAATGAAATTGAAGTTTAAACTAAAATAAGTAAAATAACATTTCAAAAAATATATTTCAAAATATTGCATTCAATTAATATCTTATTATATTTTATAAAATATTTTTTATATTTTATAAAATATAAATTTCTATAAGTTATTAAATAGCAATTTATATCTTTAGCATAAAGGAAATAATATAACAATATAATTTATCAATTAATAGTATTTTATCGAAATATAATATTTAATAAATATTTTAAGATCCATTATTACGTTAATATATTTTATTTATTTTATCAGTACACATAATTTTTTTAAATATATTTTTTAAAAATAGAAATTATGAAAGAGAATTTCAAGAAATTGGTTAATATTTATATAATATAATATATAATAATTTCTTTTACTTTTATTTTTCAGCTAAGATTAATGTTACAATATTCATTATTTATAGTACTATGATAAAAGTAAATATTATTAAATTATGAAATTCTTTTTTGTTTCTATTTTGTTCAATTGATATTTGTGATATGTTTATAATATTTATTTTTATTATTATAATATTTATGCAAAATATTGAAAAATATTATAAAATTTTGAAAAAATTCACTCATTAAAAATATTCTCTATTATATATATCTTTTTGCAATATTATATTTTTTTTTCAATAATTTTCCTATTAAATTTTTGTATCAATATTATAATATTCAAACTTGTATATTTTATTCTATACTTTACATTTTTTTTTTTTAATGATTGAACTGTAAAAATATTAAAGCAATTATTTAATATTTAATTCGAACATAATAAATATTTTAATATGTATTTTCTCTTTCATGTTTAAAAATAACTAATTGGTTAAAAATAATTCAATAGGAAAGTCAATTAATTCATTTAAAAAATATAAAGAAAAAGATTGTCAAATCTTCAATAAATCTTCCTGAAACAAATGTAGATGTCGAAAGAAATTTTTCGTTGATCAATGAGTATTAATCTTTTAAAAAATCAACTTAACAGTAAATGCATTGTAAATTTATGAGAGTAAAACCTAAAATCTAATGCAATATAATAGTGAAATTTTTTTAAATATTCTAAAGAAAAATAATAAAATTTTAAATAATAGAATAAAAATGTTTATATTAAAAAAAAAGAAATATAATATAATTAAATTAATTAAATTTGTATAATTAAATAATTTTTTATAAAAAAACTGTTATGTTTTAATAATTAGATCTTTTTTCACAATTAAATTATTATTAATGAAATTTTATTTAAATTAAACCGCAAGTTAATTTTGATTATATTTATAAATTTAATTTCAAAAATGTTTTTAAAAATTATAAGTCATCTGATTATTATAATCAATATAAAAATCAATGATGAAAAGGAATTTTACAATTTATAATTTGTAATTTATTAAATCACTGATATTATTAATTGTAAATTATGCAAGAGGATATTTTAAATATGAATTTATCAAGAAAGAAAGAAAAATAGATTTTTGAAATAGAAAAGTATAATAAATATTTTCATTTTTTTAACTGATAAAAAATACTGAAAGTAAATTTTGCTTCAAAATTAAGAAAATGGTAAAATGGTAAAATGGATATTTCAAATGTATATTTTAAGACCAGCTATATAAATAAATATTCATTAAAGTATATGAAAAATATAAAAATATAAAAAATATAAAAAAACAAATATTAATAATAATAATATTATATAATAATAAACTATTTACGATTTTATATTTTAATATTATAACAATACAATGTTTTAGACAATATTTTAAAGATACATTATTATATATAATATAATAAAATTCAATCTATTCTCCGATATCTAAAAAATTTAGAAATAATAATCTTCGATTTTTTATTATTTCGTTTCAATCAAACGGAAAGATAATATTTTATTTACAACGAAAATAAAAAATAAATAAAGTACAATAATGTCTTAAGTTATATGATTCTATATTTAATTCTATTCTATATAATAATGTAGCAGTTATATGATTTTTGTAACTAACGGTTCATTATCATTACTTAATAAAAACGATTATCAATCATATAATTCCTTTTTATTAACATAATTTAAACATAATTAATTTAAAAAAAATTAAATTCTTAAAATAAAATATAATAAAAATAATTTTTATTTATTTATTTTTTTTTTTAGAAATATATTCATAATATTCATAATTTGCTGACGAAAATGAGACCAAACACGATAATCAAAATGATTTTAAATTGTAAATTAATATTGTAAATTTATATTCCGTTTATTCTTTTTTTTCTATGATTCTTTATTATTTTTTTTATTACTTTTTCTTGTTCAATTGAATATTTTTTCTTGAAAATGAATATATCAAAATTTTTTCGAAATACAAAATCCAAGAGTAATCATTCGCTTCATTGATTAAAAATTGTGTTTTTATAATTAACAGAAGCTACTACAGAACTCTTGACATTTATGGAAACACTATTGTATTTGTCCATGATTTAAAATGTAATAAAATATAATAAGATATAAAATAATAGGTATCATTAAAAAATGTAAAAATATTAATAAGAAATTATAAAATAAATTATAAAATAAAATAATATCTATAAGTAATATTAAATAGATTAAATATTAACTAGATTACAAGTACTTATATATTTCTAAAAAATTTTGATGTAAAAAAATTTACATTATTATATTATAGAAAGCACATTTTATAGAAAAAGACACAAAATATTTAAAATACAATAGTTATTATAATACCTAAATAAATTTCTATTTAAACTCCTGTCTATTTAATGTTAAATATTAAAATTTATATAATTTTAAAAAAATAAATTTTTTTTATGTTATCTCATCACAAACAGTGTTGGATATATTTTAAATAAAAAATATATATTGAAATATAATTATTATTATTGTTTACATAATTATTATATTATTATTTATATAATTAAATATAACATAGTTATATATTATTATAATTATTGAAATAAATTGTTACATTTTATAAATAAAATTTATAAATATTACTTTTGTGACTATTATTTAACAAAGAATATTAAATCAAAAATAAAAAAACAATATATTTATTCGAAAAATAAACTTTTTATATTTTTTAATTGATTTAAATTTTGATGAATAAACATTAAATAAATATTAATCCGTTACTATGATAAATTTTAGGATCGCAATTGTAGAATAAATAAAATTTTATTAAGATAATATTTACATAATTATTTATAATTATATTGCACGTAAAAAATAAAAAAAACATTTATTTCAATTAATAATATTTCCAAATTTATATTATATTATAATTATAATTATATTATAATATAATATAAATTTATATTAAATATATAAATTTATATTAAAAAGTATATAATTGAAATAGTTATTATATATATATTTGTAAAATCAATTAAATATTTAATTTTTATTTAGTTTTTATTTAGTTTTTAATTAATATTTGAAATAAATTTAATAAATTTTATTTAAATAAAAATTAATGTCTAATAAATAAAAAAATATTTCTATGCAAATATTTTTATTTCTTATTTCAAATATTTTAATAATTATTTTTTAATAATCGTCTATAGAAATATTTCAATGTTTTAATATCTTTTTCAAATTATTTCAAATTTTTCTGATATTTGTTTTATAAAAATTTTTCGTTTATATTATTTCTTTATAAACGCTATCTGAACACAATTCAGTTTATATGTAGCTAACATGCTATTCGTATTAAAAGGGAGGGGGGAGGACTTTCACATTGTACCAACTATTACGCGAGTCATACAACTACCTAGCAATGTTCGTCAATGCCATCGTCAGACTTAATCGTGATACTTACATATTGTAGGTACGCAACAAAATCAACAGTACAGTTTCAACTACCAACGGCGGCGAATATTATTCTTTTTCGAATAGATTTAAATAGTACGATCTAAATTTTACGATTAAAATATAAATATATTTTAAATTATTATTATAAAATATTAATTAATATATTAAAATATTATAATACATATTATAATACATATTAATATAATTAAAATATTAATATAAAATTAAATATTACGAAATATAATTTAAATATTGTGATGTGTGTTTCTAATTTCTCTTTTCCTTTTATGAAATATATTTTATCTGGAATGTAAATATTTTTATTTTTAATGCAATTAATCCAATATATTTTTCAATGGTATATATTTTTCATATGTGAAACTTTTTTAAATACGTTTTATATAAATTTTGAAATAATTAATACGATTTGTGTCAAATAATCAACGATTACAATGGTTGTGGAAAGTACGACAGATACGAAGGTAGAAATATTTTTCGATTTCTTCTTATTTTATCTCGATAATATATAGATATAACATGCAATAAATAATGACAAGTTGATATTAATCAGTAATAATTTGATTCCTCTTTAAATTTGTGAGTGAAAAAATTTTCGATTAATCATATGGATTTTCTTTCTTACTATCTTTATCCTAATTATGTTTATTTCATTTTTTTTCTTTCTTAACATCATATTTCTAAAAAATATATATTGATTTTTCATAAAAACAAAAAAAATGTATATTGTTTTTTAATTGAAAACAATATTTTATTATTATCAATATTATATTCAATATTAACATTTTTTTTATGAAAAATTAAAACAAAACAATATATATTTTCTCTTTTTCTTTTTCATAGAAAATATTCATTTCAATTTGAATTTTACAAAATAGATTTTAAATTAATACTCTATTTTTGCTTTTTTATTAATTATTATTATATATAATTATTAAATATACATACGTACAGAGTATATAAAAAGTAAATCTAAGAATATGCGTATTCTATACTTATATATTTATAGCGTTTCTATACTTCTAAATCTGAAGATCTGTAAATAAAAGTGTATACATAAATGATTTTGACCTCAAAATTCAAAGTTAAATTTTCTTTTTATTTTATAGTATTCTACTCATTAGAAAGATAAAAAATCTCAAAGAAATTATAAGTTGCAAGTTAATTATTATAAGCTGACTTGAAAAAAAATATTAAATTTCCATTAGTTTTTTTGAATTTATTTTATTTAATAATAATATAATATTTATATATAATAATATAATATTTTATATAATTTTAGTTGTTCGAATTTGTTTTATTCATAACTTGTTTATATTTTTCAGTCAATGAGAAGAAAAATAGAAAAATATATTTCAGATTTATAATTATATATATATCTCATATTGTAAACAATGCTAACTAATATTAGAAAAAGTCTGTTCTACACATAGTACTAGCAGACCATAATAGTAATACTCTCTCTCTTCTCTCTTCTCATTTACAATAACAAAGCGAAAATTAGATACATTTGAAAAGAGATCTGAGATCATTAATTGTGAATGGAATATTTCCGTGAATAGAATAAATTCATTTCATAGATATCTTTGCTATTTCTGTGCTTGATCATCCTTTATTTTCGACAAATTTTTTTACAATTTTTTTTTCTTGCTCGATATTTAAACAACACTCTATTTTTAAAAATCTTTATATATATTAAAACACATGTATGCATCAGGTCAAGCAATAAATTTAAGTCACTAAAACCTAAAATATTATTCTATCATTTTTAATTTTGTCAACCATTGAGTTAAATTCATCAGTTGAATTGATACATATATTGCAATATGTTTCAATGTTTTAGAAATGCGAGTTCGATCTTGTTTAAATAGTGAAAAAAAAGAAAAAGAAAAAAGAAAAAAAGAAAAGATATATAAAGATATATAAAGAAATGGATATATATAATGATAGATCTGGGATAAATCTATGGGATGTATCCAATAAATATTATTTTTCTAACGAAAGAATGTAAATAGATTATAAATAAAATAAATTCGAAAATAGAATTTTAATATTTTTTCCTTTTTTAGGAAAAAAAGTTAAGTTTTGATCCATAATTTCTTTGAAATTTTTTAATTTTACTAAAAAATAAATAGAATACAATAAAAAAATGTTTGAACTTGATTTTCGAAATATTTTTGGCGGATAAATTTTTAAATCAAAATAAGGAAAAGCTGATATAGAAATCTCGATTGAAACTTATTTATTAAATTATACTATTAATTATTAAATTATACTATAACAATTAATAATTGTTATAATTGTAATAAATAAAATCTGTGTTAGACAAATGTGACAGAAATAGAGTGTGACGGTTCTATTTTGTCACATTTGGTATTATCTCCATTTCGTTTTATCTATTATAAATTTAAATTGCTTGTAATTTAATAAATAACTCAAACAAATGTTTTATATATCAATTTTTGTATTTATTTTAATTAATTTAAAAATTCCATAAATATATTAATTCTCTCTCTTTTTCTATATATATATATTTCTTGAAAGTTTACAAAATGTATCATAATTCATTGATTATATTATGACATGATCTTGATACAATATAAAGATAGTATTGAGAAATTTTTTCTAAATAATTTTATTTTATTACGTATTAATATTTTTAGGTTTTTTCCATTTTTCAGTTTTGTCAATATTTTCATAATAAATAATCATTTAAATCTGTAAAATTTTTCTTTTATCTCATTTTTTTGTAAATAATAAAAATTAAATTCACTGAATCATTATTGTTGATATTTATAAGGATCTCCTCAATTTTAATAATTACCATTTTTATCATGTTTTTATGTCATCATAATTTCTACAGAAATAGCAAAAATATTAAAAATTTATAAACGAATCGTTATACGGCTAATTTCAATTCATGGTTTATTTAAAGAATATTGCTAACTTATCTCATTTCTAATTATTTGAGTAAGATAAGTTTGAATAAGCAAAAAAGAAATAGATAAAAAAATATATCCGTATGTTTTCAATTTTATGTTCATGAAAAATTTTTTGTAACAAAATAATAATAAATAAATAATTATAAATTAAAATTATATTAATTATTAAAATTGTATTATTAAACTTAAGGTAAAAAAAATAGATTTTTGAAATATATAAATAGAAAATAAATATTTTTCGAATGATTTAAGATTTTTCGAATGACTTTTTTAAAAATAAAAATGATATTTTTTATGATATTATGATATATTTTAATAATATTTTTTAGAAAAAAAAATAATATTTCAAATCTATATTTTAATTTCATCTTATACAAATAATATTATGAATAGATAAGTATTCAAAGAAATATAAAGAAAAAATACTTCAAATAAACAATTTTTAACTTTAACATTATTACAGTGCAATTATCATTGCACTATATACTAGAAATAGCATGAGTGGGACATATTAAACGAGATATTGTAATCATCTTGAATCTAGTGAATTTTATTATTATATATTTTTATGACATCTTCAATCATATTTTTAAAAATTATTATCAATTTATATGCAGTATATTACAAAAATACTGATTGAAACTACTTATATTTAATAGAAAATACTTATTTATTAATTTATAAGTAATTTATTATTTGTATTAGATGAAGTGAGAGATTATGTGATAAAGATTGCTCTATTTCCACCCCATTTCGTCTGTATAAAATACATAATACAAACTTCAATTGCTTAATAACTTATAAATCTTAATCATCTTAAGCATCATAAAAATCTTAATCAATATTTTTTATATATCAATTTTTATATATCAATTTTATATATCAATTTATATAATATTTATTTTGGTTTCTAGATTCGATCATTTAAAAAAGATATTCCATAAATATATTATCACTCTATAATGATAACAAATAATTGTTTTTCATATTTCAAAATAAAATTCTTCTATTTTTTGAAAAGAGTTTGTGAAACATTGTTATCTTCTTGTGAAACATTGTTATTTATTTATTTATTTCTTATATTTTCTATTTATTTCTTAATTAATCAAAATAATAATATAAAATATTAAGTATAATATCTTTAGTAACTGAACGATTTAAATTTTTAACGTCATATTTGTCACATTTATAAAAAAAAATAGAAAAATGAACGGAATATTCCATTTATCGGACGATCACATGATAATTATGTAATGTAGCAGACTTTTTCCTTCTTACATTATTGTTGAATAATTCTGGAAATTGAATATTACTAATTTTAATATAAAATATAAGATTTAATGCAAAATTGTATTTATGTAATTTAAAAAAAAAATATTATAATTATAATATCTAAAAAAAATAATAATTAAAAAATTAATATCATTGTAATTATTTATGTTGTTTTATTACACTCATATCCTATTCAATATAATCAATTTATGAATGAGAGAAAATGCATCTTTTTAAGAATTAAAGATTAAAGTAGATAAATATAAAATGAAACTTATTTAACTATTAATTAACTATTAATATCATGGCATCATTATTATAGTGAAATAATTAATCTTTCTAATGATAGAAATTAAAACTAGAATAATTATTTATATAGCTTTTTTGTTATTTTATCCTACAAAAATATGCTATTTAAGTATGTCATTTCTTTCTTATAAAGAATAGTTCAGATAATATCAAATATTATCATCTCATTTTGTGTTATTATTATTAATAGCAAAAAATTTACTAGATAAAATTGAATAGTTTCAGAATGGGAAAATTTTGATATTACAATTTTTTTTTTTTTGAATAAATATAAAGGATATATAAAAAATAATTTTATTGACTAAGAAATAAAAAATAAAAAATAGAGCATAATTCCTCCGATGCTTTTTGTGTTTTAATTAAAATAAATATCTTATTAATTCTAATTATAAAATTTAAATATTTTCAAATATTATATTTTCTTATAAATATAATTTATATTTTAGTTTCATTTTCCTCAGTTTTATTCAATTGTATATTATAATTATATAATTATATGAAAAATTCTTTGTTTGACAAAATAATAAACAAACATTAATAATGAGAAATTAATTTTTTATTATTGTATTTATTATTAAAACTACAAATAAATGTAATTAATTGTTATTTCAAATAAGAATAATTTTTTAATTTTTTTTAATTTTAATTGTATTTCAAATAGCGATGTAAATAATTGAAAATTGTGTGTGATCTATTTTACAATAAAGAAAAATGAATTCTTTTTAATTAATGTAGATAGTAACAACGAAGTTAATCGAATCACATAAAATATACTAGTATTCTTTTCGATTTTACAAATTCATACAAACAAACTCGAAACTTTATAAAACAGATTATACAGTATATCACTATTACTTTATTTCTATCATTTTTCAGAAGATGAAGTATCCCAAATCGATATTTTTCATCGTTAGCAATGAATTCTGCGAAAGATTCTCTTATTATGGAATGCGTAGTACGTAAAAAAATTCAATATTCATTTTTCTCATTATTTTTTCTTTTTTTTTATTTTTTTGAGTAAAATTTCAGAATAATAAAATCCTTGATATTTACGTTCTTTATGTATCTTTAATTTATGTAATTTTCATTTGATAGCAATTTGTAATACTCATTTTCAGATACCATTTAATATTATTAATAATTTGTTTATTTAGCCATATTGACGCTTTATCTAAAGAATCAACTGATGTACAGTTCTAATACATCTACCGTAATATATCATATTTTCTCGATGATGGTGTATTTTTTCCCTCTATTTGGTGCGATGCTGGCAGATTCTTTATTAGGAAAATTTCGCACGATATTCTATTTAAGTATTGTCTACGCCATAGGACAAATTCTATTATCTTTAAGTGCGGCACCTCCCTTGGGATTACCAAATAGGTAAGACTAATTTTTTATTTTTAATTTTCATTCTTAATTTAATAAATTTTCTTATCAGAATTGTTTCTAAAATTTTCATTAATTAGTGCAAAAACAATATTATTGTTTTATTAATTTTATATCTATACAATGCATATATATAGTTTTAAATAATTATCATAACAAGATAAATCATAACATATATCATAATATATCATAACAAGGAAAAGAAATATAAAAAAATATTTTTTAATTTTTATTATCATAACAAAACATTTTAAAAAATAAATAATAAAAATAAAATAAAAAAAAATTCTTTAGATAAATAGTTTTATTTAAGTTGAATATTCTATTTTTATCCTCGATGTACATAAAATTAATTTGATTTAATTAATTTGTCTAAAAGTTTATGATTATTAAAAAGAGTAATTATTTGATTATTATTTTTATTCGTCAAAATTTTATCAACATTATTATAATTTTAAATGTAATTAATAGTTTACATCTATGTTGAATATTGTAGCGGCATTCCTAAGAGATATTCAATTCTATTCTTTTTTACCAATCTCACAAAAAAGTATGGCTATATCTTTTTAGCTATTTTTAATTGTTTTTATTTATAATAATTATTTTTAATTGTTTTTATTTAGCTATTTTAATTGTTTTACAAAATAATAGAAAAATATTTTCTTTTTTTTTGTTATAAAAAAAAAAAATAAAATAACTATTTTTANTATAAAAAATTTTTCAACATTTTTTTCGAAAAATTTATTTTAAAAATTTTTTTTATAAATTATTTTAAAGTATTAATAAATTATTTTAAAGTATTTTATAAAAAATAATATTAGTTTGTAGAAAATAATATTTAAAAATATTTATTATAACAATAATTACTTATTATTTTTTTTAATTTATATGAAAAAATCTTAGGTAAGAATCTTATCCGTAAGAGAGATTTGAAAAACTTCATTTAATATTAAATGTTAATATATTTGTAAGAAAATGTTTGAAAAATCAATTTTACAGTCTAAAACACAAAATACAGTCTAAAACACAAAATATATTGGTTAAGATTTATTTATTAAGTTACAAATAATTTAAATTTACAGTATGACGGAGATATCCCATACTATGTTCATTTTACTTCATTTAAATATTAATTTTTTATCGATATTTTTATATATTAAATTTTTTATTTGTTTTATGTCTTTAAAATCGATTTTCCAAAAGTATAATAATATATAATAATATATAAATATATTAACACGCTATATAATAAAAAATTCAAATCAATTTGAAATAGAATTTGAAACTTTAGAATTTTTATTATTATTTATAAAATAAAGATAAAATTTTTTATAAAATAAAGATTTTAATCAAAACTTCTAAAGTTATTCAGATTTCTGATACAAATTCTCAACTTTAAAACTTATCAAGATTTTATCAAGAATTCTATATTAGAATTAAGAATTCTCTTGTATTTAGAATAATTCAATTCTTCATAGTCATGAAAAATTTGAATTTTAAAGTTAAGATTTAAATGATCATTATTATTCAGCATAACAAAACAATTAAAAATCATTACAAAATTCCATTTATTGTTCATTATGGAGGAGAGGATATTTTTAATCTACATTAGAATAATTATAAATGAAAAATCAAATGAATAATTTTAAAAAATTATATATGAAATATGCTATATAAATATAAATATTAAAAATCTTATATATTATTATATATTATTATATAAAATCTTATATATTATTATAAATTTTTTATTTTTTCTAATTATAAATGAAATTGAAGTAGAAATTGAGTAGAAATTCGGATAATAATATACGATACGATGCAATTTTCGAAAAAAATAAGTATAAAATTGCCTTAAATATTAATTAATAATATAAATTTATAATAATTTATAACTAAATATAAAAATCAAATACAGTAATATATCATATATATCATATAATCACATATAAATTTCATTGTATAATCAAAATAAAATAGAATAAATTTTTAAAAATTTTCTTTGAAATTTTCTGTTGGAATAGAAACAAAGAAGAAGTTAATTATACAAAAACATTAATAATAAGAATTATAGAAGATCATTGGAATTTTCATTTTTTTAATTTAAATTAAATTTTAATTTTAAATTTAAATTTTATATATTATTATTTATTATTATTTTATATATATACATATATATATATATGAAAAGATTTTGATATATAATATTAAAATATATATATATATATTTCTCTCTACTATAATTTTTCGTTCATTTAATAGAAATTCATGTTTATATAAAAGGATTTTATAGAATATTTTCTCTTAAATATATAATAATATATTAAATCTTATGAATAAAACAATTTTATCTAATCATCTAATAATTAATTTGTTTATATATTTTTATATAACAATATATATATATATATTTCTTATGTAATAAAAATATAAAATATATTTTTAATTATTTTATTTTTAATTATTTTTAGTTATATTATACTCTAACTATTGTTCAGTTAATCAAGCATAAAAACTTTTTTTGAATAAACAAAATTTCATTGTATATAAATTCATTAAGTAATAAGTTAATATTGTTCAATTTATTTTATATTATTAATTTAATTTATTATTTAATAAGTTAATAACAATTAATAAATTAATATTGTTCAATTTATTTTATATTATTAATTCAATTTATATTATAGAATATAATGTGTAAATAAAAATAAAAAATATATAATGATCATTTTCAAATTTGAACTGATTTTTAATTATGTTTATTAAACATATAACTTTGCAGAGAATGTTCATTACTTAGTCTACTCCTTATAGCCATTGGCACAGGCGGTATAAAACCTTGTGTGGCTGCATTCGGTGGTGATCAATTCGTACTACCGCAACAGGAACGATATTTGTCCACATTTTTCTCCTTGTTTTACTTTTCCATCAATTCTGGATCGTTGATCTCAAGTTTCTTGATGCCCATAATACGTAACGATATCGCATGTTTTGGTGAAAATACTTGTTATTCTTTAGCATTTTTTGTGCCAGCCGTACTTATGATTTTATCAATCAGTAAGTTCTTCTATTCGAAAATTTTTTTAAAATAACGAACTAATTAATTATCCCTAACGAATAATTTAATTATCTTGATTTTTTCTTCAGTATTATTTATCTTCGGTAAACCTTTATATAAAATAGTAAAACCTACAGGCAATGTTGTGTTAAATGTTTCCAAATGTATATCGGTAAGTTCAACTATACAAAATCATATAATTGATTAAGGAAAAACTAGATAACAGGATTTACCTTTAAAAAGAAATCAATAAAACATTTTTCAGTACTGTGAAATATTGATTATCCAAACTAATTGAAAGATAAATATCTTTTGGATAAATGATTTTTTAAAATAATTAATTTGAAAATAATGTTGACATAAATCAAATAAAAAATATTTAATAAATAATAGAATAAATGCAATATTTAAAACAAACTCAGTTTATTTTAAATGAATAAAAAATTATAGCAAAGGATAACATAAAATAAAATAAAATAAAATAAAAATAAAAATAATAATATTATAGGAAAACTAATAAGCCTTTATATTTTAAATTTTTAATAATATTCTAATTTATTTTTAAATTAAAAAAATATTTAAATTAATTTAAAAAAAAATTTAAAAAAAAATTTTTAAATTAAAAAAAATAAATAAAAGATATAAAATTAGATATAAAATTTTCTTTTAATCTAATTACATTATAAAAATCAGCATAAGAACAATTGTTCTAGATTAAATTAAATTAAGTTAGTAAAAAATATATTTAAATGTTAAAATTTACAATAATCTTGCAATAATTTGTACATTTATATTGTAATTAGAATGATTATATTGTAATTACATTTTACACATGAAATTATGTGCATTTTTTTTTCTTTTGTTTTTGCTGTATTAATTGTTAATTCATATTGTAAGCAATCTTTTTTCATAATAGATTTTAGAAATTTATAAAATATTTCAAATTATTCATCTTTAATATTCACAAATTAGTAACGTATATTAAAATTTCATTTACATTTTGTAATCTCGAAATCATGGTAAAATTGATACAAAATAATAAAATTAACATAATAGATTGATAAATGATTTATTCTAAATTTTTGTTATATTTTAATATAACAAAATATGATATGCTTGCTAAGAAGCTTTGCAAATTGACATTTCTTTACAGAAATGTCAAAATTATGATTTATCTGAAAATTAATTAATCAATTAATTGATAACATTGATCAATTAAGTTCTATCATTTATAATGTTACAAATTAAATAATATCTTGCACAATATAATTTGTTTATCTTCTTGCGCTCTTTTTTTTTTTTTAATGCATCATATCATGATACATATTCGTATGTAAAATGTAACAATCATCTTATCTCTGATTATGTTTCATTAATTATAATTATTATTATATATAATATTATTTGTTGTATAAAACGACTTAGAACGTTTTATATTCAATTAACTATTATTAATTATATTCTATCGCAAAATATATTTTCAATTCTTTTTAAATATGTAATTTAATTTATTTTTTAATTTTAACATCAATTTTTTTTTTTATTAGTCACAATATAAATGAAATCTTCGGATAACGTTCTATTAATTACTTTTCATTTCTTTTAAAAAAATATTAGTAACTTTTTTTTCTTGAAATCATATTAAGTATTCATTTTCCTTCTTATAAATATTGTTTTGTTTATGTAAGAAGCATAATAATGCATAACACAGATTATATTTTTTAAAATAACATATAAAATTTTAAATAAAAAATAAATTATTATATTATATTTTATTAAAAATTTATTTTTTGGTTTTTCGACTATAAGAATTGTAAAAAATACAAGATTCATAATCATATACAATGTATATGTATAGTTTTTTTTTAAATATAGCAATATCAGATAAAAATTAAGAAAACAAATATATGATAATTTATAACAATATATATTTTTGAAAATAAAATATTAATAAAAAATTTAGATGATTTAAAAATTTAGAATGATTATTTATGAATAAGATTATGTAATATATTAATAATATTATATAAAATTTTGTAAAAAAAATTAAAAATCAAATTATTATAATATTTATTTATTTGGAAAGATTAATAATCGTACTTATTGTTTTGTTATACTTATAAATGATCGAAAAATATTCGAATATGTTATTGTCATTTATTTTAATATATTTATGTAATTAAAACAAAAGTAAGACATTTTTGTCAATAGAAACATATTATATTATATCTAGTTTTTTTTTAATTAAATTAGATTTTAATATCACAATAGTAAAAATTATTTATGAATCGTATTTGAAATTTTAGCATGCTATTTATAAAAAAGTAACATCAAAAGATATTAAAAGAGATTTTTGGCTCGATTATGCAGATGACAAGTATGACAAATTGTTGATAAATGATATAAAGGCAGCTCTACAAGTGATGATATTATTTATTCCGATACCGATTTTTTGGGCACTTTTCGATCAGCAAGGATCTCGATGGACGTTTCAAGCGACCAGAATGAATGGTGAAATTGGAAATTTCCTACTTCAACCAGATCAAATGCAAGTGTTCAATCCTTTCTTGGTTCTTGCGTTCATACCTTTGTTTGAGACTTGTCTTTATCCGATCATGATGAAATTTGGCTTTCGAACTCCGTTAAGAATAATGGTAATCGGTGGCTTTTTAGCTGCTTTGTCTTTCGTTGTTGCAGCTATCGTTGAATTTCAACTCGAGGTACGTGATTAAATTGAAAATACACGCGATATATAAATTATTAGATACAAAAAAAAAATTCTTTTAATTGTATCAAGATAATTTCATAAGGAATATTTTCAATACATATTAAATAAATAAATTCTTTTTATTTTTCAGTCAACGTATCCAGTTTTGCCTTCGAAAAATTTTGCACAATTACGCATTTTCAATACTTTAAATTGTTCCATAGAAGGGAAATTACAAGATGAGAACGAATTATCGCAAGAATTGTCCTTTATTATCAAAAGTATGAATATGTGGGAGAATAAATATATTAAAGCAAATGGCCAAAAAAATTTTAATTATGTAGTAAATTTCACGACATGCAATGAAGCTGGAATTACGAACATATCTCAAAGTGAAATAAAAGGTATGTTTATCAATAATTTTACAAAAAATTATTTAAGAATTTCAAGAATTATTTGAAATAATCTTTATTTAATCTTCGGCAGCAGATTCTAAGTTCTTAAAATTGAATATATTGATTAAACGGGAATATATTCGTAATCACTAATATAAACACAAATTTAAATATAATATAATGTTTATATTGACTTAACTTCACAGTTGTTGTAAATTAATTGAATTTTTATAATTTATCAATTTAAAAAATTTATTATAATAAATGTTAAAATTTTACAATTTTTATACAATATTTTTTTTATATTTAAATATTTTATATTTTATATAATATTTTAACATTTTACCATATTTTCAAGTTTTTTATCGAATATTGAAATGTAAATAAGATAAAAAACCAAATAACCGGTTTGCACGATAATTTATCACGGTTAGATTTATAATTTTTGTAATTGCAAATGTCGAAATAAATCACAGCAAAATGTTTATTTCTAATTTTTATTTATTAAATAAATTACAATATATTTATATAAGATAAAAATAAGATAAAATAAATAATAAATAAATTTAAAAAATTTAGAAAATAATTACATTATTTAAACATTTAAAAAATAGACATCATCTTTGAAAATGTTTTTGAATATGTTATAGAAATCAACATTTTGATCAACTTTTTTCTATTTATATGATCTATATATTTATATGATATTTTTATATTTATATTTTTTATATTTTTATATTTTTATCTTGGCCTAAGATTTTTGAAATATTTGCAAAAAAAATGTTACTACTATATTAAGTTTCATAAGTATACATAAGTACACATTAAGTACACATACATATGATTTGTAATAACTTACTGTGTAAATACTTATATCAGTATGCAATCGCTTATCTACAGTTTCTATAAACATATCGTGGCAACCGATATTCAAAATGTATAACGGCAGAACTATTCAAAAAGCAATTTTCTTATGAATTCTGATATTTGAAATATTTCAAGTAATAACAGGCTTGAATATTTTATTGAATTTGTGGAATACGAAAAATAATATATAAAACAATCGGAGAACGAGAAAAGGGCTTAAATTATATCAAAATTATATCAAAATTATAATAACAGAAGTCACGAATAGATATTAATATTAAATGTAAGATTCATATTGCTATCATTGCAATTTCGCTTATTCAAGAATTGTTTTATAATTTATTTTGCTTCAGATCCGTGGAATGTTCAAGTTATAAATAAATAATATATCTAAGAAAACGAGGCAGTAAACATAAATTGTACACGATTGTTACGGCTACAACTATTAACTGCTGATTGAATGTCACTTAATCCTCTGGCAAATCGTACTGTTATTCTATTTCTACACGAATTTCTGAAAATGTTAACGTTTTTTAAAACTGAATAACTTTTTTAAAAATGAATCAAACGACTTTTTTTTAGTAATTATTCAAAATAGGATATACCGATTTTTAATGATTTTTAAATATGTTGTAAAAATCAACATAAAAAACAATTTTTTTCTTTACATGTTATCATTCAACATAGTTTTTGAGATATTTGCAAAAAAAAATTACTTATTATTTTATAGAATTTTTTTTGTATGTATACATCCGCAGCTATATATGCATACGACAACTATTCTCTGTTAATTTAAATGATGGCAGAAAGCAATTAAAATGTATAATGGATATCACTAAAAATCTTCCTTATAGATGCTTTAAAATTTAAAATGCTTTAAAATCTCTCAAAACCAATGCTTGAGCATTCCATGAGTAAAAATATGCAAAAATAAAATATAATACAATATATAATATAATAAAATAAAATATAAATACAAATAAATATAAATAACTTTTGCGCAACTGAAATTACGGTAGAAATCAAGATGATTTATAATTTTAATCATTGTAATTTCGATGAAAGATTTTATATTTTATTTTTATTAAATTTAAGATATTTTACACTTATCATAATTCATAAATAATTTTTCTACTTTATATATTTTTACTTTCTACGTCATATATTTTTGCCGTTTTTTTGATGTATTTATAAAAATAACAGATAATGAATATTTAAAGAAATAATAGATGATGGTTATATATTTACATACACACAATCACGGATATATAAAAGAAATTCTATATAATAGTAGCAATCTTTTTTTTGCAAATATATCGAACAAGGATAATATACAAAGGAAAAGTAGTTCAAAATTTTGTCCTCTAAAATATATGCAAAAATTATTAAAAACGGTAAAAACCTTATTTCAAATAGTTACCAAAAATTCAAATTTTTTGATCCGATTTCAAGTTATTTCATTTTCATTCATTTTCAAATATTTTTGAAAGTCACTTATGTAATAGTTTTTATTAAGCCAAAAAGCATTTATATAACAAAATGCAAATATCTATCAAATATGTGTTTATCTAAACAATTGATAATTAATGCTTTCATATTGATGTATATCTATATATATATATATATATATAATTCAATGTAATAATAATAATCATTTTTTGCATGAATATAAGAAAAAATTCTTTAAAATATTGATTTTTATATTATTTATATTATAATTTTCAAAAATTATCGTTACGATCACGTCCATTTCTTTAAATATTTCTTTAAATAATCGAAAAAATTTTATATAATTATGTAGTATAATTATTTATAATAGATATAATAGATTATATATTTTATAATAGATATCCTATTTTTATGTTATGATAAAATCAAGTATTTTAATAATTTTTAATAATAATAATAATAATTTTTCGAAAAATTAAAAATGTTTATTTGTGAATCAAAATTTTTTCAAGAAAGAAAAAAAATATATTTTCTAATTTTTTAATTTCATAAAATTTCTCAAAATTTTTTTTATCATCTGATTTTTTACGGATAAAATTTCGAATGATTTCTACGGCTGATCAAAGCAAAATTCAAAAAGGATGATAGAAACATAAAATGAATATAAAATATAAAATTTTATAAAATATAAAACTTTATTTAATATAAAGTTTATATTTATTTTATATTAGATATTTATTAGTTTCTCAAATATTAATAAAGAATTTTCGGTATATATTATAAATAAAACATATGTGATTTTTGACAAATGAAAAAACTTATGAAACAGAACTCAACTTCTTTCTTTGCATTTACATTCTAAAAAACATTTACATTAATTTATTATTATTTTTTTTCTTAATCCTTATTTATTTTGAAGATTAATAGTTAATTTTTTGATTAATGAATAAATAGATGGATGAATAGAAAACTAATATAGAAATTGTCAAATAGAGAACGTGATGTTACACAGGAATATAATATACAAAAACAAAATAAAAAAATGATAGCTTTTTATTAATAAAATCTTGGAATAAATATATAAAGCTGAAATTTGACATTTAGATCGAAGTCTGTCTGCATTTTCGAATGGCCAATCGAAATAAAAATTGGTGAATTTAAATTAGATTAAATTAGATTCTAAATGTCAAATTTCTTTTTTGTTAACAGGAAAAATATAATATTCGATTTTATCTATATTATATTTCTAATTATTTTTTAAAATGTATTTTCTTTTTTTTTAATTTTTTCAATCATTCTAGTATTATTTTTATTAAAAATCTGTTGATGATATATAATTTTGATAGAAAAATTATTTATTTTTATTTATGTATATCCAATAAAGCTCTAAATGAGAGCTCCAAATTTCATCATCTATAAGTTTTAATGAAATTTTATGTATTTTTAGGAAACATCTTTGTATTTGAAGCTGAAGCAAATTCTTGGATTATCACGCCAGAAGGTTTTTCTGATCATTATAAAGATTCAATAGATAAATCAAGAACAGGTGATCCTTTAGTGCGTGGTCTCATCTTTATAAACACATTGAAATCTGTTTCCTTAGAATTGATGAAGGATGGTACATCTTTTCTTAAATTAGTAATGAATAGCACGTTTGACAAAAATGAGGAATTAAATTCCATCAAGCCTAACACATATGACATTCATTTAGATGGTAAAAAAGTACAAAGCAATGTTTCCTTTAAACTTGGTGGAGTTTATACAATATTAGGGTCTGTTATTGAAAATGAAACGAATGCTGCAGTCGTAACAGTGACTGATCCAAATTCAGTACATATATTATGGTTGATTCCTCAGTATGTTATTATTACGATGAGTGAAGTCATGTTCTCTGTGACTGGATTAGAATTTGCATTCACGCAAGCACCTAGCAGTATGAAATCTCTTCTACAAGCTTGCTGGCTATTAACAGTAGCTTTTGGTAATCTCATTGTAGTCATTGTTGCTGAAGTTTCCATCTTTAATCGACAAGTAAGTATAAAAATGAAAAAAAATGGATTAATTTTATTTTTAAATAGCTAATATTAAATCTATGTTAATATTCGCGAACAGTTTGCAAACAATTTACAAATATTACCAAAATTTTACTCAAAAGATATCTTATTTAGTATTTATAGTTTATATTTTGTTCTATTATTTGATATTCGCAAAAGAACTATTCATACTACTCATGAATTCGTGAATAATAGTGTAAATCCAACACTGATAACAATCTCTATATAAATAGATGTATATAAACTTTTGATAGAAACATACAAGATATTCGATTACATTTTTAACATTTCGGTTAATCCAAAAATTAAAGATTAAAAAAAGACAAAAATCAAGAATAAAATCATTCGACTTTGTTTTTTAATTATTAACAATTGAAAATTGATGGAAATAATATCAGTAATATTATAAAGAGCTACTTAATATAAATAATTCTCAAACTCAATAACACGTGAATAATTTTATACGATTCTTTACCTTACATAAGTTATAGAAAAGAAAAACTAACGAAATGAATAAATTGACCCTATTACCCATTGATTTTGAAATAAATTATCAATAAATAAATCGAAAAAACAAGTTTTTTTATTCTTGATTTTTTATTGTGATATTTATATAATCTTGATATTTTATTATGATTTAAAAAATCATTCATTAAATTTTTGGTCACCTCATATATATACTTGAAACTAAATTTTTGCATAGAGGTGAAACTCAAAAAATTTAAAATTAAATACGAAAACAAAAAGGAAAAAAAATAAGACGAATTTAGTCTTGATTAGCTTTCATCGACTTTAATGACTTTGAAATATATTGTAAAAAATATCATTTTGAATAATTTTTTTTTTTTACACATCACAGACAATCAATTTTAGTTTTCGAATTATTAAGACAAAAAACTTTAGCAAAGTTCGTAATAACGTATCAATAATATGCAAGTGTTATTATATCATCATAGATGATATATTATATCATCTATTTATATAATGAATAAAATAATATTATATAATTATAATTAATATTTATTTATAGTAAATTTTATAAAAATAAAGTATAAAACAATTTTTAAACAATCAAAATTATAATAATCAAAATAATAATGATAATGATCAATCTCACGCTTACAAGGAAAGATCCTCAATCTGCAAATTCAAAAAATTTTAAAACTTTAGGAATATAATATGTAGATATACGCAATTTTTTATTATCCAAATTCATTTTAAAAAGATAAAATTGATTTATGAAAATTCGATTATTTTTTGACTTTATGTAATTCACGAATTGTAAAAGATGGAGAAAAATTTTTCAGACAAAAGTTTTAAATTAAAGTTGAAAACTATCATTTGATAAAAATTTATCAATTATTCATGTAATTAGAAAAAAATTATAAAAAAAAAATCTTTTTTTTTTAATTTATTCATTTTTTCTTGTGAAATTTTAATTATGAAACAATATAAAGAAGTAAATATTTTTTTTTATTATAAACATAAATTTTATTGTATTACTATTTTGTTCTTCATAATCTGGAAAAATTTTTAGACCTCATTATATATATGATATATATGTTACATAACGAGCAATCTTTTTTTAACACTTTCTGTAGATAATTTTTCTGTAAGATAATTTTTAATATGAAACAAGTGAAAATAAAGGAAATGATTGTTTGAAGTATCTTTATTAAAATTTTTTATTTTTAACGTAATTATCAAATTTTTATTTTAATTGAAATCATAAAGAAATATAATTTGATTATATATACATATACAGAGTTTTCAAAAAATGTGTTATTCAACATCTATTAACTAAATATTTCTGAGATAATTTTATACAACATTTTCCTTTGCAAAAATATTTATTACGGTTTTATTATTTTATTATTTTGTGTTATTAACAAAAAACATTAATCAATTACGGAGCGCGTAGTCTAGTTGAGCTATGACTGTAATAATATTGTCAAGCACAAATAAGTTCAAACAATAATGTATATCGAAGAAAGTATATTATAGTTTATACATCATTTTTCATAATATAATTTTTTACCCATAAAAAATATTTGTTATATTCCATACATTTTTTTCAATATATGTTATTTGGATTTTCTTTCAAAACAATAAAAAATGAAAAAACAAGTTTTTCAAAAGATGATAGGAAATATGATATAGCTATGTGTAGTAACAAATATAAATTCTATTGTAACACTTTTGCAATTAAAACATTTTCTTGTGCAATTAAAGAATGATCGGAATGTAATTCTAGATTTTCCGTCATTAGCATTAAATGTATTTTTTGTTTCAATATTTTTAATACGAAGTTTTACATTATTTTATAAAATTCGAAATAATTTCATTTAACTGTATAATATCTATATCGTATGATTGGTCAAAAAAATTTTTTTGCTTTCCTGAATGTTATTCTATGAATTTTCTTAAAATTAATTCTTAAAATAATTTAATATTAGGATATTTTAAAATTTTCCAAACTTATGACTTTATTGCTTTCTAATATCTATCTTCGATATTCTAAATCCTGAATGATATGAATTATATTGATAAATTTGTTATAAACATATTTAAATTTGTAATAACTTTTTCTTTCTGTCTTTCTTCTCTAATCAATATCTCTTCTTATCTAACAGTTTATGTATAACAAATATATAAAAATCTTCGTAACATAATTATATACTATATACGATTCATTTATACAATTATCATATGATGTCATAAAAGATAAAACTTTTCGAAATTTATGTTTCACAGATTTTAGAGAAAGTTATTTCCTCTTCCAAAATGCATTTATTTTATAATCTAAAATCAATATCTCTCTTTTTTATATATATATTTCTCTTCTTTTTTCTATTACTTCTAAAAATTCTTCACATAGATAGATATACATTATCTATATTTTACAGAAATAGTTTAAACAATACCACAAAAAACAAAAACTTGAATGTAACATCAATTTCCATTAAAAATAAAATGATCTTTTGCGATTTAATAATCATTTTATTTATATAATTTCATTTTTTTTGCATTAATTAAAGTTTTATTTACTATTATAATTATTATTTACAATTTCAAATATATCAATACCAATTAGATATAATACATTTATGTGAACTATTTTTATTTTATTATAGAATCAATATATATTTATTATTATATATCTAATAATATATAATAAATTTAAAAAAAAATATATATTTTTTTATTCTCAACAAGTTTTCATTAATCTTTATTAAAAATGTTTTCAATATTACTGATAAGAACAATAAATTAGCGATTCATTTATTTTATCGTAGATGTAATGAAAATGAAATTTACAATATGATTCTTTCATATATTTTTCATATATTTTAAGTATATATTTTTCCTCGACTTACATAACATATTAAAATCGGATGATATATCATGAAAATTTTTTATTGATATGGCATATCATATAATAAGATGCAAAAGTTCTTTCAAATTGAACAAAATATAGCAATACAACTTACTTGTATACAACAAAACAATAAAATTTGTATTTATAATAAAAAAATATATTTCTTTGTGCTCATAATTATATTTTATAATTATTGGAACTATTGATTAAAATTTCACACGAAAAAATTAAAAAAATTAGAATTAAAAAATTATAATTTTTTTGCTCAAAATTTTTTTTAAGCAAAATTACATTACATAAATAATTGATAAATCTTTTATCAAAGGATAGTTCTTTTTAAAATAATCTTTTTCTGAAAATTTTTTTTTCAATTTCTTATAATTTGCGAATTGTAATACAAAATCGAAAAATAGCCAAATTTTTATGAATCAATTTTTAGAGTGAATTTCAACAGCAAAAATTACTTAATATATAATAACTTATATATTTATATATGCACATATATATCTGTAAAGTTTCAAAATTTTTTGAATTTGCGGATTAAAAATCTTTTTTTATAAAAATCTTTTTCGTGGTATACAAAATATACGGAATATTAATATATTTTTGTAATGCCTTTGAAAAATTTAAAATAAACAAAAAAATTGATAAGAGGTTTATTTATTAATTATTTCTTGCTTTATCTAATGCAAAATTAAAATTAATAAATTATTAAACTTTATTTTTATTTTTAATTTAATAAATAAAATTCAATCTATTTTATATATTGAATAATTATATATTATATATTGTTTTAGTCTTTGAAATGTATTGTATAAATATACTAACATCCTACATATTATAACGAAATTTTAAAAATGATTTCTGTTTAAATCCATACAAAGTAAATTTTAGAAGATAAATTCACTTGTTATATATATTATGTGTTTGTGTAAATAATAATTATGATAGTCATATATATTATCATGGATATATAGATAGAATTCAATAATATAGCATCAAAATAATTCGAAAAATTGATTCCTAATTATATATGTAAAGAATGTACATATATTAGTAACAAAAAGTTAAACAAATTGTTCGCAAATTTTTTATCTTTATTTGATCTTTATGTAAAGATATTAAAAAAAAATTTATTACCTATTAATTAATGGATTATTATTTTTAATTCCAATTAATTTATCTTAAGATTAAGAATAAAAAAAAATATAAATAAATTATTAGAGTTTGTTTCTTAATTTTTGTAAGTATATATTTCAAGTTCACTATAAGATTGGTAAAAAAGAGAACTAATTGATAGATTTATTAAAAAAATTTTTCTTTGGATTTCAAGAGTTTCAAGACATCATATAATTTCGAATTTAAATTTAAGTGAATTTAAAAATCAGATTTTCAAAACTATTAAAAGTTTAGATGTTAATAAAAATTAAAAAAAAAAAAATAATAAAAATAAAATAGAAAAAAAAAAGAAAAATTCTGGATTTCAAAAGTTTTTTGAAACTTTAAAACAATTTCAAATTTAAGTTTTAAAAAATTATTAACAAAATTTGCTAGCTTTATATTCATAACAATATAACAAAATAAATACTCTTAAAAAAAAAAAGAGAAGGAAAAAAAAGAATTTTAATATTATATAAAATTGTTTTATTTTTTGAATTTAAGAATTAAAAATCAGGTTATTTTGTAAGAATTCAAGATTAAAACCGTGATTACTCAATCATTTTTCATGGCCAATATGAATCATATATTATTAATCTATCCATAACATTAAACTTGTTAAAAAATTGTATTATTTAACTTTGTTATTTTATAAAATTCTTTCTAAGATTAAAACTAATATGTAATTTTTTTATTTTTGTTGTTTAGGCCCATGAATTCTTGCTGTTTGCGGCATTGATGTTTGTTGATGTGATAATTTTTGCTGTGATGGCGAAATTGTATAAATATGTAAATACTCCGGAAAATGAAGAAATAACCGAAAATATTCAAATGAATGAAAAAGACGGAATAATTAATAAAGCCTTTAAAAACGATCAATAAACAATACAATTATTATGATTGCTCAGTTCATTACCTTACTTTTGTATAGATATATCCACACAGTTTTAAAACAATTAGAATACAAATTTAGTATTGTAAATATTAATTTGTTTTTTTAAATATACATCGATTGAAATTTAATAATTGAAAACAATGCAGAATTATATTAATGTATCACTATAAGCAATATTTTTTTTAATTGATTCTTTTGAAATTTTTAAATAGAAAAAAATTTAATATGCAAGTTTAAATTACTTTTTTCAAAATAGAAAAAACATTTATATAAAAGATATTTTTATACAAATTTTGCGAAAAATACAATTATTAAATTAATTCAAAAAATATAAGTGAAGATAGAAAAAAAAAAATAAAAAATTATAATTATATAAAAACATGATAAAAATTTATATAATTTATAAAATAATATTTTAATCTATCAGGTATTTTATAATCATGTTTTTATATTCTCTATAATATTTATTCATAGAATATAATCATAGAATATTAAATGCCTAAAATAATATAACAACGTTTTATGTATAAATATTCATATCATATTTTATGAATGTAACATAAGAAATTTGTAAATAGATATATCACTATGAATAAAAAATATATATATTTTTGTAAAAATTTAATCATTATTCGATAATAAATATCTGCTACTTTACTTTTCTTTATATTATTTTAAAATGATTGTTTTGACTTAATAATTTTATTATATATATCACATATATTATATATATATGTACAATTTTTATTTTTCAATCTTTTATTTTAATTTAAATCAATTTATATATTTATATTTTATTTTCACTTCATTTCAAAATTTGACATATAAATTAGAAAATGCAAATTCTTTATAAAATAAACAATTTATTTAGTAAAATAATAATACATCATTTATTTGTATTTTACACCATTTTTTTTAATTAATGGAAGAACAAAAATAATAATGATAACGATATATACCTATACAAAACATATCGCGAATATGAATTGCAACGTTCCCATTGCACCTATGCTACAGTTCACAACACATACAATCATGCTACAAATCACTATACAATAGTCTATTTGTACATAGATTGTCCTTTCATGTAGTATCCTTTTCTATAAAATTTGACAAATTTATATAATCGATGATACAGTGCTGTAAAGGCATTAAAAGACTAACAATAAATTCATGCTGTTGTATTTTAATTCTCGATCTACGATCGATTAATATTAAATAGACAAGACTTTAGAGATTACTGTTTCGTCTTGTTATATATTATGTAATATAATATTTTCCACAAATATTCGACAATGTAAATAGTAACTCTGTGTAAATTACATAGTCGACGCTAATTACATGTAGTGCTTAAATTTGTCAAAATAAATAATCATTTCTATATCTCAAGTTGGGTAATATAGGCTCTTTTATCTTAAAACTGTTCCAAGATTAATAGTTATAGATATCATAGAAAAATAAAATACATATTCTTGCATCAAGCCAATAAATTATATATATATCGCATATATAATTAGCTAATATTAAAGGAAGAGTATTTTTGTAACAAATATATAATATATATATACAGAATTTTCATTCAGATGATATAAATCACAGCAGTAATGCCAAAAATAATAGCATATGCAAAATGGAAGTTACTTTATCATTTTTGTGTATCAATTTTGCTTGTGTACGTGCATGCACGTTGATTTTTTAACGTAAAATTTTACTCGTATAAGTACATCAATATAATAGATTACATAAAATGAATTTTTTATTATAATTAGCAAATATGCATATAATAGCAGATTGCAAATCACAATGATGTAAGTAATATTAACAAACATTTTAAGAAATTTATATTTGTAATCAATATTTATTTATATATATATTCAATATTGTATATATGCGACATGATACTTATTATGAATTTCAAGTTAATTAATTATTGAATAATTACATAATAAAAATATTCGGTAAAATAAAACTCAAATTTTAGTATATTCTTTACAAAAACATTGCAAGAAGATATGCTTTTGTTGTTAATAATTAGAAAAGAGTATTTTTCTTGTTTCTAAAAAATTTAATCCTAACAAGATTAAGAAAAGAAACTTTCTTATTATTATTATTCTCTGATTATTCTTGTTTATTATTCTTGTTTTATGAAGTTATATCTATTATTTATATATTAAAATGATTTAAAATAATGTGAAATTATAGCAAGATTCTATTTTCTAATGATTGGATTTATATCATTATGATTCTCAATCCGCTTTATATCAAATTAATTTTATTATTTAAATTTTACAAATACTTTTTTTTTTAAGAAAATATTAAATTTAATATAGTATCTATATTATTATTTTATAACATAGATTCATAATATTCCAACATAAACTGTATAAAATATATAATTCAATATAAAATATATAATTCAATCTCAAACAAATTATTAATAATATATAATAATAGGTTCATAAATTTGAATTGAAATTTTAATTTAAAATATAAATTTATTTTTGATATTTATCAGCATTTCAAAATCATAAAGACTCTATTTTTCATTGTAAATATCAATGGTTATTAATATATAGTGAGAAAAAGTATTGAAAACATGCATAACAAATATTAATCTCTAGATTTAAAAATTAGAATCAGGTATATAAAGTGATATTAGATATTATAGTATATATAATATAATCTCCAATCTGTACTCTATTTTGCAAGTGTAACGGTGAGTAGAAAAATAATGTCAATCAATATAGCTAACCGTACTTGCTATGAAAGTACAAACTATAGTACATCATGGAGTTAAAAAATATGTGTTTTCAAACAAACACGATAGTTTGTAACGATGTAGAATATTCATCGTTTTATATGATATATCTCTTGCACGAAACGCAAAAATGGTCTTATATTCAGATCTTTAGTTAATTTTCTATTTTGACTTCCCGCGTCATATAAATATTAAAGTTGTTTACATTCGATATATAGATAAATGTTTCCGATATGGTACATTAACAGTGAGCTAAGCACCAGAAAAAATATTCAAATTAAATATATTTAATATTTATTCAAACTATATGTGGTCCTCTTCTTTGTTATTTTGTGCTGGTGTTGCTGGTGTTGGATCATCATGGAACAATGGATTCTTTACTTCCATTTCACCAGTCTTTGCAAAAAAATATATATATATATATATATATATATAT